>NC_079296.1:22060544-22265544 GCF_023638135.1 Falco biarmicus
CTTAAGTTCAAGGGCTTAAGATCCCACTCAATTTGTAGTATTTGTAAGGAATTGCATATAATGAATTTAAAAGTTATAATGAAAATTACTTTACCACTTCACCAGAAATAGATGCTTGCTGGAGTTGTAAGCTTAATTATAAGCCAAATGACCTAGACCTGTCTATAGAAGCGCAGCCAGTAGAAGAGAAACACAGCTCATTTACACACAGGTAGATGAAACTATGATATATTATATCAGCCAAAAGCGTGTATAAATTAACATTTTTACAGTTTCTGTTTAAAAAGGGCATATCACATCAGAATTTAATACACTAAAAATATTTTGAACATGCGGTCTCAACATAGTCAGGCCAGTATTAAAAATCTAGATTTTTGTTTAACGCACTATAGTCACATATTTGCCACTGACCTATTACTCAGAATCTCTTTTTAATCAGCAATGTATAGATAAGTACCTTTATACATCTCCAATAAGGGCCTACTGTGTATGCTTATCAGTACATATATCAACACTGGAAGGTTTAAAAGAGATTCAACAGAGGGGCTGTGGTCACAACTACATTTTGGGTAAGTGATGTGTTATCATTATGTTGATGAAAGTGGAATTGTTTTGAACAAGTAGAAAAGGAAGCCTATTTAAAAGAAAAATATTGTTAAATAGAGTGTTGGATCCACATCAGATATTAAACATCATCCCAAGTTTGCTCTCTTTTTAGAACTAACTGCTGTTCTTAACCAGGTTACATCTATTACAATAATTCATGATAGGGAGTTAGTCACAGGAGACAGGTTCACTTTCTACATCACTTGGCCTCTGCTTTACTTATATTCTGTATCACAGAAGGTCAGATACTTCTTGATATTAATACACCCCGCATAGCACAGGAAAAGTGCAAAGACCCCTCTTCCCTCACTAAACTGTCAATTTACAGGCTAAATGTCTGGGGCAGAATTCGACACACACAAAGTCTGTTTATACCAGAACAAGCCCTCACCCCAGAAAATATTAAGATTCTGAAAACACTTGGATAAAGACCAAAAAAGTAAGAAAAAATAATCAGCCCCACAAGCCATCAACTATGCCATCAATAATACAAAGTATTTTACACCACTTGCACCTGAGTTGAAGAGTGGAAAAAAAGAGGGAGACTCTGTCAGTGCAAGAGAATGATTCATGTGACCACTTTGTCTTAATTACTCAGAACAACCAGTTTGTTGCTGTTTAGTGAAGAACAAAGATGTCAGCGTCCCTTGACAGAAAAAAAAATAGCCATCATGGTTGTGAAGATGATGACGATGGCCAGAACAACGATCAAAATCCGGTTTTGGATGATTCTGAAAAAAAGCAGAAGAGACAAAACCCCGGTGAATAAAACAAAATAGCAGAATATATATAAAAATCATAAAAAGAAGCACACAGATAAATATCTTGGAGAAAAAAACATATGGCCATGAATTTAGGACTTTACTATCCTGCGTATGTTCATGGTGTTTTACTTCTTTCAGTTTCCAGTGCTTCCAAACATTTCTTTATGTAGCTATTAAATCCAACTTTTGCATTCAGGAAAGAGTTAGACTTTCCTTAATTATGCATACACTTATATACATATTAGAATAACTGAAATACATCATGTTACAATTTATTAACCTTCTAAGTACAAATGAAATAATTAGTCCTCAGTCAGTGCAATCCAAGCAGGGTGGACTATAATAGTAAATACCTTTGTATTTTTTATAGCCATTCTGACACCTTCACAGCTTTTTTAATCTGAACAGAAACAATTTATTCATTTTCAAGGGATTTTACTATTAAGGTACAAGATTTCAAGGAAACACATGTCAATGAGATACTTACTTGTACTAAAATACCAAGGGAAAAGTATAAAAGATAGTTTTGAAGAAAAGGATGATATAAAGAAGCAAGTGTCAAACTGTGAAGCTTATGTTGTAAAAGCATCTCCTGTCTCTGTAGCATACCTTTACTTATGGTAATAGGCAAATGTTATATTTTCTATGTAGTATAAAAAAATGGAAATAAGTAATAATAAAAAGATGCCAGAAATAGGAAGTCCTGATACTGTTCAATCATTTTTTGGGAGAAATCCCGGCTTCTAAAATCAGACACCACATCGCTTCAGATTTTGCCAGAAATTAATAGGTCAATTAACATGAATAAATCAACAAACTGTAGAATTTGAGGCATTTTATGGATTGTAAGAATTCAGCATTTGTTATTGCATTCTCACAGAGGAGGAAGAATATTTTCATAGGGTCTTCATGAAGCAGGAACTTTTGCAAAACAGGTTTGTACATGAAGCGTATCACCAGAATTGGAGAGGTATAGCAAAAATACCCCAGCAACCAAATGCAACAAAAGCACCCTAAGTTACATTTATTTTTATTTTTTCTTGTGCTTCTGCAAAACCAAATCAAAGCAAAACAAAGCCTTCACCAACCGAACAACACTAAGAAGAGGTAAAACCGTGTTTTGTGAAACATCAAACCAAGTACAAGGCTCCAACTTGAAGACAGGGAATCTAATGTGTTAAAATGAGCATATCTCATGCAGTGAAAGAGAGAAGAAACTCTAGAGAGCAGAGGGGAGTTTTCCTTGGTAAATGTTTTTCATTTGGATGCGGGTGGATATACATATAAATTATACTGGAAAGTGTAAAGAAAAATGCAGTTTTAACCAACTCCAAGCTCTCTCCTTGTTTATCCCCCCCCCCCCAAAGAGAAAGCAGTAAATGGATGGATGAAAACTGTCACATCAGACAGACACCCTCCCCTGTGACACTCTAAAAGGACTAGCTCTCTATCCTCCTGACAGGTTACAAAATGATCACATTTGCTGACACGTCTTCCGCAAAACTGCTTTAGTGTTTGTGTCCACTTTCCTAGCAGGAGATGAATGGGCTGCTTTGTCCTCATTTATCACTTAAAGCTGAACTAAGATCTGTCTCGTTTATTTTTCCCTTCCTCACTAGAAAGGCTCAACCACAGCATTAATTCTTTCGCGATGACAGCTAATTCAAACTTAACAGGCAATATTTACTCTGCCAAAAGGATGAGGAGGAGGGAAGGATGTTTCTCACTCTTTTTTTTCCCTTCCCCTCCCAAAAAAAAAAAAAAAAAAAAGTGTAGCAGGCTAACAAAATAAAGCTAATTAAGGGCTTTTGGTTCTTGTTGGTCTGCACTTCAATTTAACACCTGAACTTACAAGCTTGTCTTTTGTGGTGGGGTGTGACATTCCCTGCCAAACACCTGATAACAAACGATTTGCCCAGGCAAATGCATGAAAACCAGAATATATATTTACTCACTCACCCTCATCACTCCTGAAAAGACACTCAGCAAAATTGAAACTCAGCGGTGAAATAGATTAAAAGCATGAAAACTCTTAAAACATTCAGCCTTAAGTAATACACAGTGCAGCTGGCTTGACAACCATTTTATTTGTGGGATGTGGGCCCCAAGGCATCCATAATGCTAATTTACAAAGGATTAACTGTGAGTGAAACTTGCTTAATCTAACGCATAGTTGGGCAAAGGCATACATAACATACTGAGTGTTTAAATCAGCTCCTCCTATCTCTGGCCCACTGGAAAAAGCATTTTATCGTCCAAGACTTAAAGAAAAATAATATAAAAAAGCATCAATTCCTCCCAGTGCTTTATTTTTAATACTCTGGCAATACACACCCAATTGCAAGATTATTTAATCAGTGTCCGTGTCTCTAAAATCCTTGTCGAGAAAACACTGAGCAAGGCACGCTGTCACCTGTATCTGCTAATTGAAGGTTCACTTACGGTGTGAATCTAGGAAATAGATATCAAAGTTCAATTTCTAGGAATCTGAATTAGTCTGCACAGTGCAGCACAAGAATATCATATTAAAAGGAACAAATTAATCATGAAATAGGATGGATGTTATCAACAGACTCCTGCACTGAGGCATTATATACTTTTAATATTCAGCCGACAGTTAAAGATTAATTTTATATCTTTAAAAAAAAGAATAACATTGAGTTTTACTATTTTACTTTCAAGTGAGCACGTAAAATTAAACTAACTGCAAAGCACCAGAAGGATGGGGCTAGGAGGGTAATGACAGAGCTGTCCGGGAGCAGCAGGACAGTCCTCGAGGAGAACTTCGGACGGAAGCGGTGAGTGTTGAAGTCTGAGCCTGGGAGCTGCTGCTCAGACAGAGAACGCGAGTTCTGGGTGTCAGCATATTTCAGATCTCAAAGTCAACAGGCAAGGGTGACCCTTCAGAGTAAAGAAAAAATCAAGAGGAAAGGGGGCTTTGAGTGATCCGAGACAGTCAAGCCAGCTCACAGTGGTAGAACAATGGTTGGCATTGGCAGGACCCATCTGTAGGGAAGCCTATAGTACTGTCACAGCCAGACACCGCCAGTGGGTATTGCTCTAGGCAAAGCATCAAGGACTTTAAGTGGGGGAGGGAGTGAGAATACCAAAGGAGAAGAAAATGGGGCCTAACATTCGCTACAAAAAAATCCCAAAGGCTAACATGCTCGCAAGAAGCAGATGAGAGGCTTTTATCTCTATTACACCTTAAATTCAGCGAAATCTAGTGAATGAGGAAGCCCAGATTCTTCTTTGAAAATGCAAAGCATGTTTACAGGGTAAATAATTTAAGAAAGAATATATACTTGAAAGAAGACACCCATTGAAACATCCATGGCTAAAATGCCTGAAGGCAAAAACTTGTGCATTTGCATGCTGCATTTTATGAAGTTAGCACACTGTAGCTTTAAAAGAATGCATGGCCAAATTAAGAGGAATGTGTGACTGAAACATCAAGGATTCCTCAAGTTTACATTATGAATCATAGTGCTGTTGATACGAGATGAATTAACCATTTAGTCGATGCCGCTTAGGCACTGAATTCACACCAAGTCCTGCTGGAGCCCAGCGTGCTGGAGCTCGTTAACAGCCAATGTCTACTGTTCCTTTCATACTCGAAACTCTAGGAGCACAAGGGCTCATTCTACTTTGAGTTAGAAGAGACGAAAAATCTGTGCTTTTAAACCAAGTTCCATCTAGTTTATCATGGACAGCAGCCCAAAACATTTGGGTGCAAAACCACATAGAAACAGTAACTAAAGCAGATGCGAGGGTAACGTCAAACGACGCATTGGAAGAGCGGGCTGGACTAACAACGCAGAAAGTGCATCCCACTCCTGTTGAGTTTCCTTCTGCTCCTCCTTTCTAAACACCTGATCCGCTGTCCTGGCTTCTGGTCACAGTGCCTAACCTCCCACCACCGGTGCACTGGAGGCTCCCTCCTGCCAGTGCCAACTTTGCAAGCTGATGAATGACACCATCCACTGTGAGGGATCACCTCTTTGATGCACAAGGGGACCACTGATTTGCAAGAACAAGTCCCACAGCCATTACCAAACACTGATGTACCTGGCAAATCAGTTCCCCCTCACTCCCACCATAGCGGGAATTGTGCTGCATTTCCAGATTTCAAACCCCAAAATGATCCGCTCCTCTCCGTAGCTTTGCACACACATGCACACAATGGGTCTGACTCTGTTTGTGACATGTTTAGATCTGCTCCATATAAACACAAAGCAGTTCCTGAAAGCTTTTGCAAACCTTACATTAAGGATGCCAACCGTGTTTAAACCTTTTTACAAAACCACATTCATTAGCAGGGGAGTGCACGACATCTATATGGGTTCAGCCTGATGTCTTGCACATGTCTTAGTGCCTGACTGACCAGCATTGAATAATGATGCCTTGCCATTAAGCACTGATGGTACAATAACAATTGTCATGAAAATTAGCAATCACGGTAACACGTTAACAAAATACGGGATTTAAACGAACCACTGCAGGCTCTGGGTGCATGAAGAGTTTTGTGCCCTTAACTTGAAATAATGAAGACTACAAATAAAATACTGTAAAAATTTCTTACAGAAGCTCAACTCTGACATTGATACAAATAAAAAAAATACAGATGGCTTGGGGGATCAGTTAGCACACATTCATTACAACACAGGGCTTTATTCTTAAAGAAAGCATCTTGAAAAATAGTGTCCTGAGAAACACAGACTGATGATGGAGCACTGTCCAACAGTGTTTCACTGTAATACATGTATTTAAGATCTAACTAGAAGTGATTCCTATCAGTTTACTGCGTAGAAAGGCTTGCTCTCTGTATATGAGACTACATTTTAAATGGTCACTTTGAATACTTGGCTATTGCACTTTTGGGTGCCCTTTTATTTGTGATTGGCAGTTTTTACTAACGTGCAAGAAAATAGGTGCATGCAAATCAGTGGTAAGTGATTTTTAAGTGCCCAATATTCATGTGCAAATCAGCAAATTCAAACAAACACAAAGTGTAGGTCTAGTCACAAAGGCAAATACATACCAGGCAAAACTAAATGTGAATTTAAAGTAATACAGCTATACTCAGATACCTTCTGGACAGACACCATTATTACTATATATAAGGACATCTTGTTACGATAGATCAGGAGCTTTCAAACAGAAGCACTAGACCCCACACAGGGCAATAAAATCTTACGACTGGTAAAGCAAAGCCTTAGATACATAATGATAAATCTCTAAGTTCAGGGTATCTGGGCGCTGTTCAAGTAACTATTCATCTTTCCCATTTTTAGGTTTAAGAATGCTTTTCTTAAATAAAAGCAACTGAAAAGAACTAGACAGTCTGTGGCAAAACATAAAGACATGGCAACCTACTGAAATAAAAGAGCAAGAGAGCCCTGCCTAGCAAAATTACAGCTGGTTGGAAGTATCTGACTTGAGCCATTTTTCATCATTAACAACTGAAATTAGCAAACAGAAATATTAGTGAAAAAGTATCTTCCCAAGTTGCATACAACTCCTTGGCCACCTTCTAGCTGACCTTGGAAAAAGCGAGGAATTTGGAAAACACTCAAGTTTTTTGTCCTCTCCCCTGCCCCAAACTCGGAAAGTCAGTCCACATTTGTTATGTTCTCAAGCCGGAAGAACCAATTACATTGTAATTGACGTTGTGCATTTACAGGTGAAAAGGCTCCGTGGGGTAGTGGAGAGGGGATGGAAAACCCCCCTTGCCCTCCTCTTCCTCCATGGCTTACTTCATGCCTAAAAGGCCACGCTGCCTGGGCTTCCCCGGCAATCTGGAGACAGGCCATTCCCAGAAGAAGCCTATTTCATATTCTCTGAATTCCTTCCCAAAGGAGCCTCTTCCCCTAGGACAGGGGCTCTAGGGGCTCTAGTGCCTTATGTGTAAGACCTTGGGAAAATCCATTAAAACTTGCTGAAAACTGAGCAGATAATGAACTTAAAGCCTCAAAAATGGAGAAATGGAGAATTAAAAAATGATGGCATTTTTCTAGCTGACTAGCAGGGTTTTTTTTTGAAAGAGAGAGGCCATGCAAGGTGCCTAAGATATTGCTGATAGGGCTGAGGAGTTGTGCAGCACCACATCCTCTAGCTTTAAAGTTCAGTCTGAAGGACTGGGGCTGTCTACTTGTAATAACATGGATACCAATCTCTAGTTATAATATTACACTCAAACCACATCAATGTGTTTCCACCTGGGCCCTGAATGAAAGAATGAGTCATGTAATAACAGGTGCAGGGAGGTAGTCACACTATCCAGCTTTTAAACATCTAAATTGTATCTAGCTAATTCTCTCTCGGCTCCCTGGATATGGAAGTTAAGAGTCCTGCTCCAAACTGCCTTCTGTTTTTCCTGGCCCTATATGCACCCCAGGAGAATTAGTCAGTTAAATTAGCTGGCTAGGTTAGGTGTCTAAGAGCCTAGGCAGGGGTGAATATCCCTAAAAGCTTGAAGATGAGGCCCAAGCTAGAAAGCTGGCTGGCTTCGAAGGCAAAACCGTACAAGAAAGGTGTTCTTATATTGTAAAACGTCTGTACTCTCCCATTAATCAGAAATATTGCAGAGATGAAACTCACCAGTAAAGCAGATGATGTTCACCAATAATCAGCCAGTAAATACTTTGATTCATCATCTCGCTTTAATGGATCCCATACTTGCACACGATATTCTGACCAGAATCAAAAGACTTTGACAGTTTTTCCGGAGGAGTAAGAGATAGGAGAGACATCCCTCTCTGGGATGAATGCCTCCCGAAATGCAGTGCCTCCTTGGTTCAAGGAACTATGTTTTTTTTTTCACCTTGCTGTGTCATCTTCTGACAATCCTACCATGAAGATTAAAGTTTAAAATTAATGTTATGATATCTGATAGTTAAAATACTTATGGAGACACCTAATTCATAACTGAAAACTTGCAACATGTTCCAAAGGTCACAAACCCATGTGAACAACACTGGAGTACAGTCTCGCTGGCAGCCACCAGGATCAGCACAGCTTGTAGGAGCCCTGGCTCAAGGAGCTGGAGATGTACCCAGGTGATCACTGCAGGGTGGGGAGAGAGAAGGGGGCACACTGGGCTGGAAGGAGAGGCATCTACAGGAACAATGGGAAGACAAATGTATGCAGGCTTCAGCATGCAAACTGTGAGAACAGGGACAGCCTGCAAGAGGACCACATGGACATAGGACTTAAGGTAAGAAGGCAAAAAATCAGGGTACTGTACATCTTCTGCTAGCTTGGATTCTATTCATTGCCTATTTTTAAAACACACAGGAAGGCATTTCTGAAGGATGAAAAGTATCCCTCTGCTGATGAGAGACCCTGGACAGGGAACATTTCTCTGCATGGTTGTGATGCAACTTCAGCTCTCTCCTGTCTCCAGGTCCACTCCTTCCATGGAGGGAACCGATTACATTACTACCATCATTAGGAGGAACGGCGGGTGGCTTCTGGGACCATGAAAACTCACCAGCCAAAACTGGTGAGGGATTAATTCATTTCATGCAATGCAGAGGCAACACCAGATCTCTTTCGCAAGTCTTAGTGAAGATCATGTGCGCAGTAGCAACTGGAAGTGGACGGAGTCAAGGTTGTATTAATCTCCATCCAGCCTTTCTCAGGGTACTGAAGTATCAACAAGAACAAATCATGCATTTAGTCACCTGAGCATGACTAAGAACCATAGGCCTCAGCAGACATTACGAGCGTATTAGAGCTCTGAGGGAGGGTGGATAGCCCAGCTGTCAGCGGAATGGCATCCTTCAGCACATCGGTCGCAGGAAGCCCTGGTCCCCAAACAGTTAACAGGGGAAAAAGCCCCAACCCCAATCCCCTCATCAGCACTCAAAGCTAAAGCAATTATTTCTCCAGCAGAAGAAATGTACGCAAGCTATAAAATGACAAGAACATACATGATCACGTACTGGCTTTTATGATAAATATAGTTACATTTACATTCTGGGTGATTTAAAGGGAAAAAAAAAATCTAAAGTCTGCATTTTATCAACTTTCACAATCATTAGAAACAAGTAAAATATATATCTCACACAGATGAAAGAAAGTAACATCTTTTGCCCTGCCTCACTTTAATTAATGACTAATCTACAGCTTTTAGGTTTGATGAAGCTGGAGACCGGACACAGCTACTTTACTTGCATTATTTTCCCCTTATCACACCATATTTGACTGGGCATCTTTTTGTATGGCAAGTTTTCTACAATTGTCTTAACAATGTTGACCTCTTTTGTAAAAACCTGAAGGCATCTGCAGCAATTGTTCCTGAAGATGTGCTATCCAAAATGTTACCATTTCATAGCACTTCTTGAATGATAGAATATATTTTTTTTTTGGTATATATTCATTTTTTTCAAATGCTATAAAAGAAAGGAAAACAATCATGGCTAAGGCCATTTGTGAGATGGCATTAAAAGAGCCTTCTCTGAGACAGATAAAAATAATGAGAATCTTTCTGTCAAGAAGGATTTAGAAAATATCACTAGCATTATTAAAATTTAATTTTTTACTGTGCTTTTTGGTTCCCCCTTTTCCAGTGATAATGAGCAGGACTGCACACCTCCACAATGCTAGCACTTGTTTTGAGCAATAAATTCAGCCTTCCAGTCTGAAGACATTTCAGACAACAATTTTGACTGCTATAGGCTTATTTTTCCAACCTGTTCTGTGCTTTGAGTCTCCCTATAAAAAAACAGTTCATAAGCTAATTTTCCACAAGGCCAGTGGAACAAATAAAAATCAATTTTTGCCCAACTGGTTCAAAGAAAACCTGGGAACAGTGAAGACAGAACAGTGAAAAATAAAAAGAATCGATGTATTCACAAATGGTTTACCTGATAGAGAACTATCAAATTAGTTGACAGGAGATACTTGCCACTATTAAAGTATTTTCTCTTCAGCATGTTACAGTATTTCTATTAGGGGAACAGAAATGCCTCTACTTTGTTATGACCTCAGACACCTTGGTTTAATAACCGCAACAAGCCTCCATGCATTCTGCGAAACTACAGGGCAGAAAGTCGAAGCGCAAGAGCGCTTGCAGATCTTGCAACCAGAGGGTCCTGCAAGCTCAGCCTGGCTTAGAACGGGTATAAGTTTTCATGATCTGGTGGAAGGAGCAAAGATTCCTCCTTCAGCAAACACAGGGAGACATCCATGACCTCAGGCCAACCTCTTCAGGAGGAATTTGGTGCATCAAGAAAGGAAAAAATCATAGAACACTGACCAGACTTCCCTCCCCAGTTAAAAACCCAAATGTTCTGGAGCGTGCTGAAGACTAAGCAGTTTAATATCTCTTGGAGAGCAGAATACAAATTTCTCCCAGGATGGGAATCCCATTCATAGAATTCAAAGCTTTCAGAATCCCAAGAACAACCCAGGGCACAGGTTTAATGTTGTGGCCCGATCCATTTCATCATCTTCTCCACTAACTGGGTAAGCGTTTTTGAAACCACAACATTGAGAAGGGATTGGATAGGTGCTTACGCCTGCCTGTCTGCAGCCAGAAAAATACATCTGGAAAACTGACTGAAGAACAGAATCTACTTTTTAATACAAATTAACCATCACTCCTGTGGAAATAAAACAAATTTATAATTTACAAGCTTAAATATTAAGGAAGGTACTTTTAAGTAGCTGTAATCTTCACCCTAGTATGTAGCATTTTATACACTCCATTTTTATGAGTTGGCTTTAAAATGTGACTCATTTTAACAGAAAAAAAAAAAAGGATTAAGTATGTTACTCTGAAGCAAAGCTGCATATTACCTATTTAAAAATATTGTAACATACCATGGAGACATCATTTCTAGGGCCAAACAAAACATTGCTCAATGAAGAAATGACATGAAATATAAAATATTCAGCTGCGGAATGCTATTTGGAGTTAAGCAGTTTCATTGCCAATAAATAGCATCATAATAAATAGTGTGCATGTAGGAAAAAAGTATACCTGTTCTTCACTATTTGAGATGCAACAACTTAGTGTGGGAAACTAACAAAGATACTACTCATCCACTGAGCACATACAAGGAGAAACTAAAAACCACCACACATTTTGATTCTGAATCTCTTACAACTGATGCTAATTTGCTTATGATATCTGCCTGATTTAGAGCTAATCTTCTGTAAATTAACTCCTAATGCTGTCTGAAATAATCCTCTTAATGCTGGTCTGTCTTGAGTACTTTATATCAAATACCATGAAATACACAAGCACATACAAGGCATATAGCATTTGTAGCGCCGCTGGCTGCTCTCGAATACATGCTGTGCCATGAAGATGCAAGCGTTGTGCAGAGATATGCGGCCCTGGGGCAGCTTTGGGACAGCACAGGGTCATGTTGCTCTGGTTGTCCCCTTTGGAGGGGAACAGCAGTCCAGGACTGTGTCCCACCAGCTCCTGGCCACCAGAGAGCCAAGGAGGCTCTTTGCCTCCTTTAAGAACGGTGCAAGGAGGTGCCATGCCACGCTCCAAACCTCCCACCTCCAGCAGCAGATGATAATGAGAAAAAGGAACCCGTTCAGGCCTCGAGATTTCCGAATGACAAGATGTGTGTTAAATAGCACTAATTATCAGCTGGAAGCCTAATCTGATAACTTGTTTGAAAACAAGACAGAGACGGACAATTTTATTTCTTCCGATGAGGAAAATATTTTTAAGGGTGTTGCTTCAGCATTGGCCAGCTTAATTATTATTGTCAGTGTGCTAACTGTATTCAAAAATATTTCTTTTCCACTAAATCCACCGGAACAATTTTCTCCCCCAACATTAATTTAACGATACAGCCGAAAACTTAATTGATATTGGTGAGCAATGCAATTCCAACGTATTATTTTCTCGGGTTTTGAAACATAAATGGCAGGCACAACTTTGACTGAATGGACCTCTTTATATTTTAACAGGCGGTTTATTGGCCCAGACTCCAACGTGTAACAAGCACAATTGCAAAAGCAATACATTTTTAATTGAAAAATTCATGTATTTTTACTATGAAAGTGACTCAAATAACAAGTAACTTTGTCAGGTAAAGGGCTTTTAAAACAATTTTTATATATGGAATGTTGTGTAGAAATTATATTCTTACCATAGCAAGCTCTTATAGGAGGCTATTAAAGGAAAAAATATGTATTGTTTAAAGCATACTTTATTGGAGCTTGCTTTTTTAATATATTAAAGAACAGATAAAGCACAGTGATCAGTGAGCTGTCTGTGTCCAACAGCTCTTCAAGAGCCTTGTGGAAATGTATAAAACAAGCAGTGATACAATCCTTTGCCAAACACTGTCATAAATTTTTTATTTGGCAGCTAACATTCTCACTAGTTTTCTTGGCAGCAATTGGGACCTTTAGCAAGAAAGGTGCAGGAGAAAAATACCTTGTTTAGAGATGTTTTCAACACTTTCTGGGATTTTTCAGAACTTCTGCCTGCAGCACATTTTACAACCATAGTCTCCAGTCACCTGATGAGTAGGTGGTGGTTTAAAACTTTTTTTTTTTTTTTTTTTTTAATATAGACAGCCTACTACCTCCCTCTGGCCTTCAGCCTAGGATGCGAGTGTGGAGGGGGGCTGTATGCGTTCCACAGAGATACCAGTGGTTGCTCTTCTCTGTCTAGACAAAAAAACTTGAAAATAATACCAGAATGTACCTTTCATTGCTCCTGATACTATCTTGCATCTTATTCCTAGATGACAGAGATAAATGAAAAGCAAACATGTGATGATTACTTTTGCATTTTTCTGGGGAGATGTCTGCAGGAAAGCTGGTCACAGGTGCAGCTACCCTGGTCAGCCGGCAGACTGCCTGATAGACAGAGCTGTGAAAGAGAATTCCGTACCCAGATCTGCTCTACCAAGTTTAGTTTTTTTTAAAAAGATATGCTAAAGTTGACATCTGATGCACAGCCTTCCTCCGTGCACGCAGATATGCTGATGCATCGTATACATGAAAATACGGCTCCAGCAGGACTGTGGTTTGGGCTATACAAGGCAGAACGGAATAGCGAGCTCTTACCAATTCACCTATGGAGCAGATGTTTTGTATTTTGGTATTTCATTGTTTCAGAATAGAAACAAGATGAACCTTTTGCATCTCAGCAACTTCCTCCGAAACTTTCACACCAATAAGATATATCTCAGTCCTTCCACGGACATAAAAGCAACAGCTTCTCTTAAACAGGTGTGGGCCAGGAAAAGCACCTTTTCTGTATTTGCTTCAAATTATAAAGGTTGGAATTTAGTTTTAGCACAAATTGCTTTAATCACAGGGTAAATTAAAGTAATGACATTACACCTACAAACACAAACCAACAAGCTTCCCCGCAGCTTGTGTTCCAGTTTTGGGTCGCGTGTTTACCAGGGGCATCATCCCCCCAAAGAACTTTCTAGAGCTCACACAGACATCTAGTGGCTGGTGAAAACACTGCAAGCACGTCATCGCATCTGACAGCCGGGCCGGGGACAGAGAAGTTATGCCAGGGATGAGTTGAGCTAATTTTGTCTCTGTTACAGCTACGGGTGGGCAACCAAACAGGGAGAGAGTCGCTGCCTTTGTGCCACCTCAGGGACTCATGCTGCTGCCGTGGTGTGAGAGATGCTCTCTTGGCAGCTCTGGCTTCCCGAAGTCTCCTAATCATTGATTCTTTCCAGTTCGGTTGGAACTATTTTCACCTTTCTTCCAAGTGCTTTTAGATTTCTCTCTCATTGCTACTATCTCATTTTACTTAGAAACCCAAGACCTTGATTATGCCATATTGTTTGAAAGGTTCTCTGAGCGCGGCTGCATGCGATGACGTCTGTTGGAAAGCAACAAAGCAATGCAATTTTACAGACGGCAAAACACGCCCTCCCCCCCCCCCCCCAAAAAAAAAAAAAAAAAAAGAAGTAGAAAGTCAATAATAAATCCCCAAGTTTTTGTAAAGGAATATGACTTGCTCTATGGTCCACATCAATCAATGGAAAGATGCCTAAAATTTCACTGGGGTTTGAGTCCCACATCTGCAAAGGAGATCAAGAGCCACAGCTCTGCACAGCGTTGTAAGAGCTCAGCGCCCTGATTCTGCTCTGTTACACCATTTTAAATCACGCGGTACTCAGTGGTGTCATAACCCTGTACATCTGTGTCAGACCCTCTGTTGCAAGGGCAGACTTGATGCCAAGAATGCAAAACAGATGTTGCTTTCCTAATGTTTTCTTGTTGTCATTTTAAGTTGTTTTCATGGGGTTCTGTTTTCATTTTGGTGAGTGAAACAGGTCGGCAGGACATGTCAGAGGGCAGACCAGAGGAATGCTTCTGCATCTTCCTTTTTATTTTGCGTCCATGTGTGAATATACATAGACTCGGCGTTACAATCAGGAAAAATCTTTTTCTTTTCTCTTCAAGCTTCATTTGAGCTATGCTCTGTTCCCTTGGGTCAAAAAGAAAGGTAGCTGTTTGCAGATGGGAAAAAGGACTTTTGTGAACAGCAAAACTGCATCACCGAACAGCTTAAGAAAAAGATTTTCTGAAGTTATTTTTTACTACAATTTTAAGAGGAAACAGGGATAAATACATCTTTTTTGCATGTTGACTCATTAACAAATTTAGCAATAAACACTTTGTAATTAAGTCCACTAGTTTACTGCTGTCCAGAAGTTTCTCAACACTCTTTGCACAGAGGGTTTTGGAAAACATAGAACTAAGAAACGGTGAAGGCAAATCCCAACAGCTTGCTCAAGCAAATCTAGCTGAGGCTTAAACTCACTTCTGAACACTGAAATTTGAGATGCCGTATCAAATAAGCAGCTCTTTTTCCCTGAAGAGAAGAAACTGGGTGTAGCTAACCTAGTGCATAATAGGTTTATTCTCATTCACAAAACAGGAATTACTTTATGGCCCCAAAGTAAAACTAGCACAGAAATATACTGGCAGATTTGCTGCAGATGTGTGTTGTGACACGTATGCAGGGAATCTGCTATTAATCACATGCTAAGATTTTAATATTATGTAGGGTAATGCAGGCAATCATTATGGTGAAGGTTCTGGATTCATAAAAGCCTAACCCACAAATGGGTCTTTTAAATTTAATACATTTGAGCTCACTCTCACCCTGCACCAGTCGAATTCCCTGATTCGCACCCCCCCCCCCCGCTCCCCATCACATACATTTATTTCAATCTCTATTGTAAGTTTCTTTCTGTGCTTTTGCTCCACTTCTTTTCTTGCAACATATGACAGTTGGGGAAAGCGTAGCTTTTCAATTCTCCTGTTTATCGGACTATGACAGGAATGTTCTTGTTAGAGGGGCTGTTTGTGAGACCCTTGGACACGTACCCAGCACAGGAAATGGTCTGGCTCAAATGCTGGAAAAGCCATCCTTCACCTGAATCCTTCAAAATTTGTGTCCCAACATAACTAGAACCTATGTATCCGTACCCGGGTTAAGATTACTATGGACAATTATACCATGGAAATGCATTATTCTGACAAAGCAATCAATCACGTTATTTCTCACAACTTCAGTTCACCCCTACAATTTTCCTTACCTCCAAAGCCAGCTGGATATTATATTACCAAAGCTGTTGAAAGGGTGTAACACTAACCATGAAGCCAAAGGCCACTAAAACTATGCAATGCATAAATTTTTATTGTTTGCTCAGCATTGAAATCTCATTAGGGCTCATAACTCATCGGCGCACTGCAAACATTTGCATCTGCTGATCATGAGAACTTAGATGGAATGTACACCTTTGGTTAATTTACTTGTTATGTTTTTAGATGAGACCATTGGTGTTGCTTTCTGTTTTCTTTTTAAAAAAGTCCTTAACGTGGTTGTGAGTTGAATGTCCACTTTTTAAACTAAATACATTAAAACTTTCATTTGCAGTTTCTCAAGGTTGTTCTGTTGCTGGCAATGCTCATGATCATCATTTTACAAAAGCTTCATTTGACTTAGTATTCAGGTTAATCGTTGTTTGAAAACTGTGCCCCATAGAGCATTTCACTTCATTCATCCTTTCTGCTTTATGCAGTCACATTTTAATTAGATTAAAATTTGTCCTCCAATTAGCTTTCATTAAAGTTTATAGATTACAGCAAAAATCTCCACTGAGTTGTGCTTCAAAACTGTGCCTAAAGTTTAAAATGAAATAACTGTGCAAATGAAGTGATTATGAAGATTATTACTATGCAAAAAACATCAGTCGCTTCTTGGTTTACTTATACATTTAACTCTGTAATTTATTTTGCCGACTTCAATACCTCTGTGTTCTCCAGAGTAGTCATCATAATAATACTTTACGGTTACAGGATACCTTTCATTCCTAAGGATCCTTAGGGGCCTGATTCTGTAGTCCTTACGCACACCAGTACTCCTGCTGAAGTCCCTGCCACTATGCGAGCAAGTCCTACTCGCTGTGTGTGAACCAGAACCCAGCTACAGGTCAAATCCTGCCTTCTGATACCCACGTACCGTTCTGTTGATTTGTGCAGCTCAGAATGCAAACCAGATATGAACGTTATGTAAAAAATCCTTTCACCTAATGCTGGGTGAGATGTGGCAGCTGTTCAGTGGTGCACGGTTACAAGACTCACCTCTTTCAATGAGGGTGTGAAGACAGATACTCCCCCCACCCCAGTTAAAACTGCAGAGAAAACTGAGGATGTAATTACCCAAAGAGGAAACGACTCGGTAGGACATGGGCTGGGGCTGCATTTCTCCTGTCACTTGTGTCTTCAGATGCAACACTGCCAAGTATCGAGTGCCCAGTCGCTAATACCTCCTGAACATGCGGATTTACTATGTGCTGAAGGCAATATAAAGTTTACAGTTCACCAGGCTGATCCTAAAACCAGAGCAGACATTTATTCTGGAGCAATCTCTAGGTGGAACACATGGGACTTCATGTTGGAGCAGAGCTCCACAGAAATGGATCTGTTTGCAGGAAATTCTCTTCCAATAGCAAGAGCTATAAATATATACACATAATTTAAAAAGAAAAAAAAAAAGAGAGAGAGATGCAGCCAACATCTTAAAACTAAAAATAGTGACACTTGGGTTACAGAAACAGGGACCTGTCTTTGCTCTAGCAACATATTTCTGATAGGAGGAACAGACTCGGAAACAAATACTTTAGTACAAATGAAACGTAGTTCGTGAGCATGAGAGGACGATTTCAGCAAAATGCAGGAGCTTAAAAAGCAGTCTCCTATTTTTCATGCACTAGTTTGTTGAACAATCATGAGTAAACCTTCACATCACTGAGATAACCAGCGTTATTCCCACTTAGCAGATGCCAAAACTAAAGTTTAAGGGTGTCAAAGGTTAGAGGGGAGTTTATAGTTTGAACGTTCTGACTCTAAGCCCTGTACTCAAGCCAAGACCATGTTTCCAAGATGCAAAGCATCCAGCAGCAATACTAATTTTAGGAGACACACTCAGGTCTGTCCCTTCCTCCCCCTGCTTCCACCTCCTCTTGGCGTTCATTTCTCCCATCGCGTTGCAACATGCCAACCTCAGTTGTGCTGATTCAACAGCTTGCAGATCCATGTGATGAATCAGATCAAGCAATTGATCCAAGATAAAAAAAGAAAAAGAAAAAAGATGAGGGTGGGTGGGAAAGGAGAGCTATTTTGTATAGGATCAATTCAGTTTCAAGACACTGACCGCAGAACAGAAGTTCCCTTAAAAATGAGAGAGCAGCTGGATGCAGCATAGAGGCAGGAGCGAGTATTTTTGGGAGCAGGAGACCCTATTGTTGATGCTGATGGTTTTGTATCACAGAACTGAGGTCCAAACCATTCTGAAAGCATTCCATTTTCATGTTTTAACTCTTCTACAACTCGCCTTCCTTTTACCTTCCTTTGCCTAACTTGGTTCTGAGGAAAAGCGTAGCCACTCCATACTACCTTTGCACAACAAATTTGCACAAGGCAATTCAGAAACTGGAAGTATTTCACTTTCCACAATTAAAATCTGGAACACCAAGTTTGCCTTCTCAATTACATTGACTATATTGCAGAAATACTGCTCCATTTCCTCAGTAGAGTTGTCACGTTTCATAAAATACAGACAAACTAGTCATGCTTTATGTCAAGGGTGCATTTACAAATAGTTTATAAAGGATTTAGATGATTAACCATATATTGAGACAGTTAATCAAATTTAAGAGGCTATTTTAGAATTCTACAGATCAAGCAGTTATTTATAATCCTGGTTATTGCTTTCTACTCTATATCCACCCCTAATGCACACCACTATAACATTCTGCTAACTCTTTATAAATGATTTGTGTTGGTAAAATAGTAATAAAAAAGCCCAAATCCTATCCCAAGAAATAGGTTAGATAATCAGGACTGTGTGACTCCTAGATTAAATTAATCAGATCAAATAATCAGATCTTTGGGGGTAGGTAGACAGCCCGTGCCATGATTTAGATACTTCAAGGCCCTTAAAAATCTCAGCCCTCACCACTCTGCACATGGGACTTGGGCAATTTTAAAAAGTTGGCTAAGTGTCATCTGAAAAGGCACAAACGCTGAAGTAACGGCAACAGCTGAGGAACACATCTTTTCTTCGACAAAACATCAGCACCACGACAGGATGCTTAAAGCTTCAGTGCTTCATGCTGGTTGTGGAAAAAAAAGCCCAACAATGGAAGCCTTGAGGAATGCTAAATATAACTGGTGTCGGTACAAAATACGGTCTGCTCAGTTAGAACAGAATGAGAAATTATTTCTTGTGATTCTGTTCGGTCATTTGAAGCAGCGTCTTCTTTTTTTAATATTTTTCACTTGGTACCGGATGTATAGAACATTTGTGATGTTACATGTGATTTATAAAGTTTTTTTTAAAAAATTTGTTCTGGAAGTATAGTGTATTTGGTGCTATTTTTGCCTAGGAATGGAAACTTGAACTGGAAATAGAGTCATTCATTCACACGTAGAGGATGACATCCCGTTGACAGGCATGCAAACTTGGAAAGGTGCTACACAGTCACTCTTAAAATACTACACTATATTTTTTTTCCTTCTAAGCTTCAATTAAGTAAATGTTGAAGAGGGATCAGTACTTTGTTAAGGCTAAGGGTTCATCGTTTGCAAGAGATCATCTTTCAGAAGTACAAAGACAGAAAAGTCAAGGCACTAACTACTAAATAAACTGTTTTCACAACAGAAGTGGCACCTTCAAGCCCCTCTACAGCAAGGTGCTGTGCTGCTGAAGTTCTGCTCATTCAGATGTTGATTTTGAAGAGCATTCCCTCCTATAATCAGAAAGGTCCTCAATCCTTCCTGCCAGGTAGTTGGTAATTTGTGTTGGGTTTTCTTTCTTTTTTTTCCTCTTTTTTTTTTCTTTTTTTTTTTCCAATTCAGGGAGAATGAAAATCATAAAAGGCGTGAAAATACAGCTGAAGTAGATATATTCACAGATTCTAATATAGCTGGAATGCTGTTGGTGCTAACGAGCCCTGAGCAAGCGATCCGTGTCTGGCATGCACTGCCAAACAAACTACAATTACAGAAGAACCAAAAATAACATAAGGAACTTTAAACCTCCTGAATTTGTGAGCCTGGGCCTAAGAATTATATTTGCACTTGCTCGCACAGGCTCGCTTCCAAAAGGCACCCAAAACTGGAAGGACCTTTCTAGTGGGAAGGAAGGAAGAAAAGTTTCCATTTGAGATCTGGTGTTTCAAAACGGCAGAAGGAGCAACTGACCCTACAGTCTTGTCCCTCTGTGTCAAATTTCTACAAGAGCAGCTCATGAGACTTGGGCTCTATCATATCTGAACCAAAATGTCAGGACTCAAAATCTGTGCCATAAATCGTGCCCTCTGAAATTGAGGTACATAATCCTCTTGGCTTTGCTTTCTGTTGGGCTTCTCCAGCCTTGTGCATGCCTCTGCAGTGTCAACTGAGACGTGCCTTCCCTTTTTTCCTTACAGAGAAAACCTCAGCGAGCCCCAGATTTTAATGATTTTTAAATGATGTGCCCTGTAACTCCTTTTGCACCAGCTTCCTTGTTTTCTGCTGGTTCTAAAACAGCCTTTGACCTGCCGGTAAGAACACCATTTCTATTTCTGTCATCCCAAATTAACAAATGAACGAGGAGAGGGGAAACTCCAAACCTTCATCCCCCAAGTCCCCCCACCTCACTGCAGCCCTGGTGCTCTAAAATAAAGTGAGCATTAATGGGCCGATGCTTCGATGGAACGTCAGCACTCACTTAAAAAATCTTGCAAATCATGGGCTAAATGGTGGTGGTGGTGGGCAAGGGCAGGTATTTACTTCATGCAGTCTCTTAGGATACAATGGATTTATGGCTGTCAATCCTAAACAACACCACTATTGTCTCTTCACATTTTATCTGCCTCCATTATTCATTTATGTTGATTTTGATTGATGAAGACACTTTAAAAAAGGAGGGGAGAAAAGAGGAGGGAGAGTGGAATCCGTTGACTGTTTGGTCTCTAATTCCTGTAAATCTACAGTTCATACTGAAAGAGTATTACTCAAGAAATGTCAACCTCCACATTTTGGGAAGGATTTTTCCCTTTGACCAGTCTCTCTTCTTTCAGAAAGACTGGAAGTGGGGTGCAAGCAGTGCTTCCGATATGTATCTAATCACCGTAGAGGCACCACATCACACTACAATCAGCCAGGAAAATTGGTGTTGGTCTTTTTAATGAAAAAGTGTTAAGGCTTCCGCGAAGCCTCTTTTACATATTTACTTCCTCTGCCACAGCTAATTAAGTTTTAGGCTGGTTTGATATGTCAAAAATTGCTTGGATCAGAGAACTGAGCCTAAGCAGAGTAGATATAATTTCTTCATTCAAAGTGAAAGCATCTGCCAGAAAGCTACTCTTCTGACTGTGTGGAAGTCATAAAGAAAAGGCCCAGCTTTGGCTTGTTTGCTTCCAAATATATGGTATTTACTGACCTCTCATTAAAATATCCTGACAGAATACAGATTATGAACTATCCGATATATTTCTTTCCATGGGAGGCTACGTCTAAGGCCTGGGGGTAAAGAGATTCCTGAGAGTCGTTTAAATTCAGTTCACTCCTCTCAAAGTTTTAAATGAGCTTCTGAGCAAGCACTACAAACTTGCCAAGCTCTCTGCTTACTTATGGAAAAGGAAAAAAAAAAAAAAAGAAAAAAAGAAAGAAAGAAAAAGACAGACACATTCACCACATGTTTGCATTTCTCCTGCTCGAAGATCTGCCTCGACACATGCTGACTGCAACATTCAATTGACTGCAACGATTCAATAGCCAAGGGAAGCCCAGTACCCTCCCGAATATTTGGCTGCAGGATTTCCTTTCTAGTTCCACCCCTTTCTGTGCTTTAAATAGTATGAGCTATAATATAGTAAGACAAGCAGTGGGAAAAAAAGGACAGATAAATTATTAATAAACCGTCATTGGATGTCAGAGTCACCACCACATTCAAGAATCAATCTATTGAAATTTTTGTGTCTAAAATGTTGGTGTTTTAAAATGACTGCAAACTGAGGAAAAGAGCTTTGCTCTCTCCTATTATCTTTGAAACTGTGGGGTTAGAAGCATTTTTTGCAAAAAGAAAAACTTAACTTCCAAGAAGAGATAAGTGGAGAGAGGAAGAGTCTGTGGAACTGCTGAATACACAAAAACCTGCTGCTTGACCACTCCATTCATTTTACAAAGCATAACCACAGATGCCTTTTTTTAATATTATGTGGTTCTTATTATTGCTTTCTGTACCATCTTTCAGATTTCAAGGGAGTAGGCTGCTACTAACTGGTGTTAGGAAGGAACTCATTCTAATTTCTCGGTATTTCTTCAGAGGCTGTAATGGCAACTCCCGGAGACAGATAAAAGAATGTGTGCAAAATCAACCAGTTCTGGTTTTGAAACTCCCATCTTCACAATTTTGACTTTTCAAAATAGTCTGCTCTTAATATAACATGAGTCGTCAAAGGCTGTCAAATAAATGATAAAACTCTCAGGAAATAAACATCTTTCCTCTAGTAGGTTTGTATATATTTCCGTAAAAGAAAAGAATTCTAGAAGTAAATAAACACATGGGAGGATTAGAGAAGCAATAAACAAAACCATTTCCTCATTTTGAATTTAAGAAAATAGGAGCCTCTTTCCAGCCATTGCCAGAAAATACTACTGCACAGAGGTGAAGTTTGTGCTAGCTAAAATACTATTTAATGCTAAGGCATGCGGACATGCATTCGTGTACACATGCACACTCTCCATGTATATCCCCATCCGAAATGTGAATCCCATTTCTACAGTGCCATTATGGATTGATGGGCAGGGGATTTTAATACCAGTTTGGACAAACACAGGCATGGGACTCCTTATTGCAAGATGATAAAGATAATGCTGAAACCTTTTAGCCCTAATGAAGGAGTTTACAGGGTTCTTAATCCCTGCACCTCATCTCACTTCTCCTGCCGTCCTGCTGAAAGCTTTAAAACAGTCCCGAGCACTAACATGGTACAGAGCCTGTTGAACATGCTGATCTGCTCATGATTACTCTTTGCCACTGTAAAACAATCTAACTCCTCAAGTGAATGGAGTCTGTAGCAACAATGGTGTTATTGACTTGTTGCTCCAGCTCTATTTAGTTATTACCCTCGAGGCCACAATCAATAGACTTTGCACCAAGTCAGCCTAATAAATCCCAGGCTTTCACTGGAGCTTTGCCAGGAACTGCTAGAAAATCTATGGCAGTCAAACACTTAGAGTATGAATAACATAGAAAGCTGTACTGACAGCTGTATAAATTAATTAACAAGGAATGTTCTTATTCTTTTAAGAAGATCTTAATGCACGCTTACCATGATTTAAGGAGTCACAGGTAAAGCAACAGAAAAATTACCTTTGTGCTTTCATTTAAAACAAAAATCAAATAGGATTAAAACCAAAACAGCTCCAGACTACTTTTTTCCTCCCTTTGATTATTGGATGTGCAAAAATTCTGCATGTGTATTATTGCTGTGGCCGTTTAATTATTCCAAATGTGATTTAAAAAGGAACCTAGCCCAGCAACCAGCGACCACTGAGCACAAACGGCGCGGGCATTTTAACTTGACAAACATTGATAGTTTTGCGCTTGCGTTACCGTGTCCTGCATCTGCAAGGGGGATTAAATTGCGTTTGCGATGCAGTCATTAAAACAGAAACAAAAGGAAGGGGGAAACAAGTAGTTCAAGAAGTAAGAGGTCGGTCACTAGTGAATTCCAGGTTCTTTCAGTTCCCCCTGTAATAAGCAAATATTCTGCTGACTCAGCGGCGACGTGCCTGATCGCAGTGTCCGGAGACGCACTGAACCTACTGTAGTAGAGCTTGGTACCAGCCCTGGAACAAAAGAATCTCCTTTCTTTGTACATTGAAAACAAATGTAACAGATCAATAGGCTCTTAAGACTGATTTGTTGCCCCAGTGGTACTTTCTGGGAGCATTCAGCTTTCCTAATGAGGGTCACAGCTCTGATGGGAAGCAACAAGCGGGGTCAGGCAGCCGGCTGGTCCGGCGCTCAGCACACCACGCGGGGAAGGTGTGCGACTGTGGGCGCAACCTTCGTGCTTCGGGCTGAGTCATGGCAGCCTTAGCCTTCCAGGGGTGGGAAGGAAAGCTTGGACAACAAGGAAAAACTAATCTGTGCTGTTAGCATGGGAAGGATGAGAGTAATCCAAGGTCCAGGGGCCTTGGCAGAACTGGTATCACGTGCAAGGTGAGGGAAGTTGGGCTGGAGTGGAGCTCTTCACCTCTGCCCACCCGCCACCGAGGTTACTGACTGCTCTTGGGTGGGGGCACCCTGACATCTCAGTAGACCACCTAGCCAAGGTGTTTAATCCTTCCCACTCCCGTTGGCAGGTTCACAAGGAACCCATGAGAGCAGCCAAACCTGCCCCATCTGAGGAGGTGGTGGCAAGCGGGCAGGGCACTGACACTTGCAGGTGGAAAACAAGGTGTGACCATGCTTTAAGGTGGCTTTCACCACCACGCTTTGTGAGCCTGCTCTCACCCTGAGGACGGGTTGCCAAGCCTTGGGTGGGTGGTTGTCAGTTTTTTTTGAACGATTAGATTTTCAATAGTCATTTCGGTACTGCTCATTACCAGCAGAGAGGAAGAGATGAAGTTCATTTCACAGTGCTCAGTTCCTCTCCTCTATGGACAAATACATTTAGTATCAACTTTTAAATTCAGAAGTAGGGCTTTCAGGAACTTCAATGTTTCTAACGGCTGATGAAGCAATTTCCATTGGAGTTTCCAATTTCTGTTTAAGTCCCTCTGCCCCAAAAGGACTCACAAGCTTTTTTTGGAAAAAAAAGTTACACTTTGCATAGATAACCTGACCTCAGATTTTGAGGTTATTTCATTGCTTCTGAGCACCACTCCTCCTGTCTCCCTTCCTTTCCATTTTCAATATGCTGGATGACTTTGTTTTAAAATATCCCTTTCTATACAGTCACCTGTAAAGTATATATGCATCAAATAGTAGAGCTGCTTGGGAATTAGGACATATTTTCAAGAATAGTAAGTGAGGTGGAAAGCCAGAGTTTCTGAGGGCTCAGTCCTGTAAAAAAAGTTTAATTTTCATTATCAGATGAATATCTGTCCTTTCAACACATGACTTTTCTTTCATAGGGTCAATTTCAGCACCCAAATTGTATCATCAAAAGCACTGTTCATATCTGAAAATTTAGGATTGAGAATTCACTGAAATTAATTTGAACACAACAGGGAAGCGCTTGGGGCCTTCTGGCTCTCCCCCTGGCAATGTACCATCTGAGGTGACCATATGTCATTGTCTGGCACCTTGTTAGCAGAATGGAATTGCTCTGTGTTTGGGTAAAAAAAAACCACCTGCAGTTTCTGGGTCCTGGGTTGTCCTTGAGATGTCTTGTCTTGTGTGACCATTTTATCAACCAACTTTCCAAACAGTCATTCAGTCACTGTGAAATGTTGATGCAGTTGTTATAATGAGCTGAGGCAATAATACATATATTTTTTTTCCAAGCAGCTCTTTCAAATATGGTATCTGAACTCCTCCACCTTCATTTTGCATGTGTAAAAATGACTTCACAGAACAGAGTTCAAACCTTAGCATCCATGCCAATTCTTGTCCTGGTAGTAGGACTCAGGATGGGTGGCAGCTCACAAGACACAGAGCAATGCAATGCTGGCATAGCTTGATACATGGAAGACAGAAAGAGAACATCTAGGACCTGCCAAAAGCAACAGCATTGGGCCTAGTGCTGGCATCTTTTCTCCTTCTCAGCCAGTTTTGCAGCAAGCTCCACCATGCTGTCAGGAAGCACTGTACTGCTGGAAGCAGCTCTGCTTTGCTGATGAGATTTAAAACTAAGCTCCTGGTCTTTTGGGAGTCATTAAAGATCCTGAGATAAAAGTGAATCTCATTAGCCAATCTTAAGAAACTCATCTGAAGAGGGACTGTAGCAGGAGAAATAGCTGTTTATGAGCACAGCAATGCAGAATTTCATTAAGTTCTTGCCCATATTCTGCATCTGACCAATACAGAAGAATACAACTACAGAGACACCAAAGGTTTCCCAACATCTCATTTTGTAGTATCTTCAGAAATGTTAATTACCGGCTTCACAGCACCATCCAGCCTACTTGCTTTTTCTCCACCGTTCAGCTTCTTGATTCAGCGCCCCCCTAGCCCCAGCTCTGAGCACAGCTAGCACAGCTGAGCTGTGCCTGTCCTCACCCCTTTTACTCAAGCCACAATGTCTCCCTGGCTGCCTGTTCTCCACCAAGAACTTTCTACAGTGATACCCACAGACACGGAACAGTTTCCCAATTTTGGTTTACCATACGATTATACTACCTATTTACATTTTTGAGTAAGACTGGTGACTTTTAGCAATCCCAGGGGAAAAGAACCACTACTTTTTTAAACAGGCACCAGTGAAACATAGGCTAAAAACCTGACAGATTTTCTTCCCCTTGTCTCTCTCCCTTCCCTGTTCATTGCACTGCATGCAAACCCCTCTCCCCTCAAAATTCTTCCGTCATGAACTAATTTGATGGTTTTATTTTTAAGCATTATAACAACTGTCCTTATTAGCAATCAAATAACAGTACTTTTTTTCGAAGTACCTACGTTTCTTAACTTGTACAGGAATAAGTACAGTAATTCCCAGGCATACAGCCACCACAAGGTAGAACTTCCAATAAATTGCATCACTCTGCAAAGCACTGCCTGTTATACTACTCTGTAATTGCTTCTGCCTCTTGAAATAATCCCCTCTGAAATGGGAGGTTTGGATTTTGGCAGGTGATAATCCCAGGGGGCATCAGAGTGATAGCCAACTACCCATAACCAATAAACTTAAGTTTGCCAAAGCATCCTCTTCCTCTTTAGTTCTCTGATTTTCGTGTTCTTGAGGGCTGGCCCAGGAACTCTGGCCCGTAGTAAACAGCCATATGATGGCACAGATTTAGAGGACAAAGAGTATAAATGGAAATACAGAACAGTTGAAAAATTACATTTTAATTCAATTTTCTGAAAAACAGTCCCACACTTAAATGCACTTTGGATGAAGACCATAAAAGTTGTACAGCTTCTCTGGCTGGCTTTCTAAACTCATATGTGTGCTATCTCACTTTAATCTTAACTGCTTCTTAAGGTGATAACACTGAACAATGCAGCTCTAGAATATATAGGCCAAATGAGAAGCAGGAAACATTTTTCTTTCCAGCAGGTCTACAGAGGTATAACAAAAAGAAACACTCTTGAGCACTAGACTAGCACTGAACATAAATGATAACATTGTATGGGGCTGAGTTTTTGGTGATTTGTTCCTTTCTATCAAATGTTCTGCAGCTAATTGGCTTTGGAAAAGAATCCGTGCAAAGCTGGTATGGCCCAGTCTGCTTTAATTGGGGTGGCGCCCACCAATAGTTCTCAGGATCAGGGCAAAGGCATCCTCCCTCCAAGTAAGGCTGTTATTTACTTGTGTTGCTTCAAAATTCTTTCGTCATGATAGACTGGATCAACCCAATCTAAATGTTTTGATCTGTTACATATGTGGAAAATGAGATACTGGCACACACACAAAAAGCAGCTGCTTTCCAAGCGCAGCGTCTTAATGACCTCTATACAGAGCACAGGGCAAGTGAATTAGTCCTCTACCAATGGAGACTGCTTTACCTTCCAGCCTCCATGTAACATGGGAAAGGAAACTCAATGCTTGCTTTAAATGACGGAATTAAGCTAGATGTAACTTGCAAATTGATTAATTTCCTCAGCAGACTGAGATTGATCTGAATTTTCTCTTTTGCGCTCTAAGTATTCTACGCTTGTCCCGAAACAAGTTAGCTAAAATAAATTAGTTGGCGTGGAATAAATTTAAAGGGACACTGCCAGATCTAATTTAGCCCTAAATTAAGGATAAAAGCGAGAGCAATACAAAATAAATATTAAAACGTCAGCGTGAAAAAAAGAAATGCTTCTGTGAGACTTCTTATAAGGAAATGATTTCCATTTAAATAATATTCACAACCTGCAATCGAGTTCTGTGGTGAAGGTGAAATTTGCTTTCAGCCAGGTGACACCAGCAAGTCCGCTGTAGCTCTTCAGCTGCAACCACCAACAGCAAACAGACCGCAACGAACAAACGCAAGATTGCTAACCAATGATCCAAGGTCAATTGTTGACAGTTTAAATACATCGCTATCTTGTTAGCTAATATCCTAGGGAACATCCACAACTATTTTAAATATTTTAAAAGGCTCTCATGGTACCAGACAATATGATCACTGCTGATGTGATTGCTTTGATCCAGAGGTCCTCCTGTACCAGTGCACCAACCTAGGCACTTCAAAATACATGTAACCAACCACCGGCTTCACCCACTCGCTTGAATTTTGCAAAGATGCAGTTCTGGGGGCCCTAAGACCTGACTGAGCATGACTGGACTCAAACAAGGAGACAAGAGGTCATTCACATTAATTTAACGAGTAGTTTAACCTAACTGGTTTTGTGCCAATTTGAAACAGTTCCCCAATCTTTTTCCTGTTTCAACTTCAGTATCTGAGCTGCATACATGTTAAAAAAAGAAACGTTTTCAGATTAATTCTGTCCAACTGCACTTTCCTACCATGCTTTTTATTCCTTTGGTCACAAACGAATTTAAAGCTCACAGCTGTACGGGAAGCACTGAATGCAGTGTAACTGGTTGCAGCACCTCCTGTGATGGGAACTCAGGAAAACAGGCATGCCCTGCTTGCTGTTGTATGAAATAAGACCCATGGCATCCATACCATAAATGATTAGCCACCCCTCATGAGATCTCAAGTTGCTAACTGAGCTCAGAACTTGCACCTCCTATTTTATTTACAAGACACTTTAAAACAGTAAATAAAACTTGATGTGCTGAATTAAAAAAAAAAAAAGACAAAGGAATGACAACAGCTATTGAAGTTCCTCATGGGGGAAGCAACACAGAACACAACATTGTCCATGGCTGCAATAAATCAGCATTGAAAAGAGTTTGATAAGGCCATTGAGTAAAAAGTAGAAAAAGGAAGTGTAAGGGTAGTTCTTACAGCAAGAAGTAAATTGATTATATCATTCCAATGGTGATAAATATGGTGATATCAGCTGCCTTGCTGCTCAAGTGGATGAAATAGCACGTATTTCACCAGCCTATGGGATTAAAATCTAGAGGTGACGAATTGGCATTAAAAATAATGTTGGCCTTTGTCATTATTTTTCCCCCTCAATAAACTTAGTATATTGAATGGGACAAAACTTACATTTAAAGGAAGGTTTATTTGTCACACATATGATCTTAACTCAATAAACCAAACAAAGCTTTTCTCCCTCCCTAAATCAGTATAATAATGGTAGTTTTGTTTAAGCTGCTTGTTTGTACAAAAGCCTGTAGATATATAGACCTTAGGGTAATCCTATTGCTGAAAGTAAGACCTAAATGAAAACAAATCTTACCAGCAGATCTCTATTTTGAAGACAGCTCTATTCAAATCGGCTATGCTGATTATACTCAGATAACCCGGCACACCATTTAAGGTTGATCACTTTAGCAAACACCAGCTTTGTGCTGCAGTTTTCTAGTCTTTCATTTTCCAGGATAGCCAAGACCCCCACAACGACTTCATTAGGGAGTTACACAACTTCAGGCCAACAGATTCTTCAGGGAAAAAGAAATAGATGCAAAAGCTCAATTTAAAAGCTCTGCATTAGATTGTCTGGCTGATGCCAGATTTTGGTGCTCCTGCATGTTGAAAAGCAGGTTCCATTTTCTCTTCTTCTTCGTGCACACACTAATCAGAGCACAGAATGACGGCAGCTTGATTTTTTCTAAACGAAATAACATCTACACAAAACTAATGAAAATGATGTGCAAAAACCTGACCACAGTTTTACTCTTCTCAAATGAAATATTATCCTAAAGAATAAATAATATCTATCAGGGATACAGTGGAAAGCAGGAGAAGGGGAAACTGAAAAGAGAAACATTTCTTAAAAGTCAACAGACTTTTTTGCAGTGGGAAATAAAACTTCTGTAGTAGCAAAAAGCTGGTAAATGCAACCAACACTGGTAGGGTCAATCTCTTTATGTCTACCGTTTACTTGCACGTAGACTCTAAAGTTCTTTATTTTCTCAGTGAAAACATTTGCAGAAGAGAACTGATAAAATCTAAATGTATCATGGTCAAGTTCGCTCTTCCCCCTTCCCCTACCTTTTCTACTGAAGGGGATAGAAACAGTCCCCACTGAAGAAGAAAAGGGTTGGCCCGCAGGGGTTGACTGACCAAAGACAACAGAGCCCACTGCCGTCAATGATGGCTTAAGCACTCCTTGCAATCCTACAGCTCCCTGTGTCCTGCTCATCTGTGCCTGGAGTCCTTTCTTAAATTCATGTGCATGGATTTGTTTGTGGTTTGTGCAGAAGAAATATTGCCTGGGGTTGTACTAAGTTCTGAAAAGGATTTCCAATGGCAATTTTTGTTTGCTGGAAAGAAAAACTCCATGCTCTTGATAACCCTACAAAGAGATTCCATGATAAAGTCTCTGGTATGGCCCACAGAGAGGTGGGAAAACTGCTGTCAAGCTGCTGGCCCTTCCCCCCCTCCCTCAATCCCTTCCACGCTGCACACCTACCAGGAGGAATGACTGGGCTTGCACTCCCCGTTCACTGCAAACTCCATTTGCTGCAGCAAGAGCGCAAGTTTTAACAAGTCTGCTGACTTCAATAGCAGCACTTACTAACACAACAAATGTCCACGAAGTCAGGAGCTCTTTAGAGTAAGGATTACAGATCTCTGAGGAAAAATAAAGTCCAAACAAGGGAGGTGATGGGCTGACTCTGAAAGGAGAGATGGTTTAGGTCAGATGTGCGCTAAAATCTTCAGAAGTCATATTGCTTTTTCTCTTAAACCCTTTGTTTATATGCTCAACCCTGCCTTTCCCCTCTGTTTTCTACCTAAGATCTTACTTCTTCCTCTGTACCTGAGACCCCTTATCCCCCTCTGTTTTCCTTCTATGTCTGGTTCCCACTCCCTACTACCATAAACCAGTTTGTTTCTCACACTTTTTGACTCTTCTGTTTACCCTAAATCTTTTTAAAGACTGTTTCCTCTCCCTATTCCCTCTAATAAATCCATTAGGTGAAGTAATTGCACCCCAGCAGTGTGTCACAGCCACGTTCTGACAGGGGTGACATGCCATTGCACCTGGGGGATATGAAGGGGCCAAAAATAGGTGACTTTGCCCTTGTTGAACAGGGAGCCTGTAGCCAAGCCTCAGTTCAACTCTGTATCTCCAGGTCTTGAAGACAATACTTAACTCACCACATCACTCACCCTCACTGACGGGTTAGTTCACTTGGCACCTCTTCTTGGCCAGTGACTGAATTTAAAACTGATGCTGTGGGCTAAAGGGCTCTCATTGGATTATCTCATTAAGCATAGGGCATCAGAAAATGCACGCTGATTAGAAAGACAGTTATTATTGTATATAATCAGTTACGACTCTTCTAAGTCAGTATCCAAGACCAAACATGTCAAAATAAAGTTCAAGGGTACCATGTGACAATCTACCTCCTCCTGTCCCCCAGGAAGTCTCACCCCAATTCTAAATATTAGACATTATCTTAAACCTTTCAAGAATGAGGTTTTATCTCCTTCCCAGTGCTCTCTTTGTTTGTATTAGCTACAATAATGCTAGATATTCTTGTTATCTACATCAATGTCTAATCCCTCATTCAGTTTTGCAAATTCTTGGCTTCAGTGAATTCCAGTGGCAATGAACCCCTCAGACTGATCACCCGTTGTGTGAAAAGGCAGGTCTGATTCTGGGAGCTAAGCCAAAGCAGGGAGCTTGTTGGTACAGAAAGATATTATTAATTGGGAAATGAGCATTTTTAAAATAAAACAACCGACAGGTACCTTAGCTCTCCACTAGGCTGATGATGTGACAATTTCTTAAGTTTTCTCAATTCCTTGGTCCAGCTGTAAGCTGGGATAAATGAGGAGGTCGGCAGTTCTGGTCAGAGCAGTGCCACTGGAAGAGTGGTACATACATTCTTTTTCTTCTTGACTTATTCATACACATCATTTGCCTGTTTCTTGACAAATGAATTTTCTGGACAGCATTGCTCTGTTGGCACATCAAGGCTCATGAACATAGTATACCGGGGGAAATAAGAAATGGATTTTATTAAGTTTATTAGCAGCTAAAAACATGATACTTCAAGGCTGGAAGTAAAGTAATCCACCTACACAGTTTGAGTGGAATGAACATTTGGCTTCAACTACAGCTCATATGTAAAATATAAATCCAGTTCCTCCATTGGAAATCCTTTGGGGTCTGGTTTTACACTACCTTGATCAAACCAAGAATTAAAGTTCAAGCTGTCTTCCATTCCCACATGGCAATATGACCTACATGTTTGTATTAGTGGTGCTACTCCTTCCACACCTCTCTTCATATCAGTATTTCCCCCAGCTTCTTTTTTTGCTTCCTTTCCTTTCTTCCAAAACTAGAATGAGTTTTAACACTGTATAGACAATACATTATGAAGACAATGGAAAAAGTCATTCAAAAACTTATCACAGAAAAAGCCACTTCTACAAGGGGTTCCACCTCTCCACCACTAAGTACCACATATGGAAAAGAGAGTTGTTACTGGATACAAATGAAGCAAGAAAAGATTGATCATTTTTGCAAGAAAATTCTGAAGCTCAGTATAGCTCCTATCAATGTAAGCAACAGAGAAAATCGTTGGGTTGCATGGTCAACCTGACTTGTGAGAATCAGGAATTCTGCGTTCAGTCCTGTCCCAGATACCCAGTGTGCCCCTTGGGTTTTTTTCTCTGTGCCAGAACTTTTCCATCTGGAAAATGAAGGTAAGGCTCACCTCCCACAAACAGATGCTGCAAGGCTTAGCTCATATGTAGAGTGCTCTGAAGCTCGCTGGATGACGAGAGGTATCTATATCTGAAATACTGTTCTTACGTACCTACCACCTGCAATAAACTGCAGTGACACATACTGACTTTTATATTACTAGAAGACTGACGATTTCTTCCCAGGTCTCACTCTTTGTACCTGAGGAAGCAGCTGAAAGGCAGAAAGCTATGTTGCTGCTGCCCTTACCGCAAGTTTTTCACACCAAGACTGTTGTTCTGATGGCTGGCCAGCTGACTCGGACACTCCGTGGTCCCTCTGCCTGGTTAACCAGCCAGCCCAAGCGGGCCGAGGTCTGACAGATCAGGAACAGCTCAGATCGGTTCTGTTCATTAATGCATCTTCAGGTTACCGTTACTTCTGTGGAAACTCAAAGCTTCTAATTAGCATGGGATAGCGTGGGATGTCAGAGGACACCTCTCATCAACGGAGGAAGAAATGGTTCCGATAATCCAGTTCACCTCCTCCTTATTCCAGGGTGTGGAGGCTTCAGGAAATATTGTTCCAAAAGCCACTGTTACCAGAACAAAGGGGATCAGAATTGATGGGTAAGTAGGAGACCGCATCTGGATACCAAACGAGATAAAGGCAAGAAGGCAGCGGTTGCCCGGACTGGATGTTTTGGCAGTGGAGTGCAGGGACACAACAACAAACTCCTATTAATCACTTGCCCATGTACAAGAGGGAGTTAAATCAGCTAATCACGTATGCCATCACAGGCTGAGCACTACAGTGCAACTGAGAAAGTCAAACAGGTAGTGATCACTCCTTATCTGCAAAAGCAGCTATGTTTTAATATATGGTGCTTCACCCCACCCTTTTCAGGAAAGATTGATAAGCAAAATGATGAAGCTTTAATGAGCTTAATTGCAACTGCCTTATGCTCTTGCATTGTTGCCAAACAGCTACTTCAACATCCAGCAGTTTACTTAATAACTCCCCCCTCCTCTTCCCTACCCTCCTCCAAGCCCAGTAACGTAATTATTCTTGCGGCAGCCCCCTATTTCACTTTTTCTTTATTTCCCCTCTCCCCCCTCCCCGAATTACTGTAAATGGGTATCTTTGAAAGGAGGGTGGCAGGCAGCTTTTGGTACAGGGCTCACCAAGAAGCCCTCCATCAAAGGGCCCTTTGTGAGCATGCTCTGGACCCAGGCCAATCTGATCATCTTGCTGTCTGTCTCTGAAGAAAATTCGCCCCTGGTATGCGAGCCAAGCCAAGCACCGTAGACAGGGTGACTGCACTCCCAGTCCAACCTGTCTTAGCTGAGTGAAAAAATGCTGAAGGGAAAATTACCTGTTTGGCTCCAGACTGAATTAACTTTTTAATATACAAGTATGTTTATTATTTTTCCTTAAAAGTGCCTGCCTATCTAATATATTCATTAATGTTATCTGGTCAGTTTGCTTGAAATATTATGAAAAATGTGCAGACGCAATAAGGCTACAGTGCTTGGAGGCAAAGCAAGATGTATTTTCTAATTACATGACAGGAAAACGACATTGTTATTAACAAATGACAGTATGGAGTCATCTCCTGATGTTAAGGCTACTGCAAGCTAGGATGTCTTGCCCCTCATATCCATTGTACCGGGAGAAGTGGATGGCCTTGACGCCAACTCTCTCCCCACCCACTGATTGCCACAAATCCTGAGCACCAAGCCCAGCGTGACCCTCCCGGAGCCAGTTTCCAAACCCTGGCTCCCACGGTTTCCGAACACCATGGGCTCTCTTCCCCAGAAAACCCTCCTGCTCCGGCCTGCACCCTTCCCGCTGAAGGGCTCTTGTAGCCCGACTCTCCTCCACTCCACGTTCAGAGATCTTGCATTTTCACCATCCTTGAGCTGCTTCCCAAGTCTCTTGAGAGCTTTGCCTGTACGAGTTTGGATCGTACAGAGAATGCTGTGTGAGAACTTCTGCCTGTGCCCAGCTCTGTCTCCCCTTCTCCTGGCTGTCCTCCCCTCTGCCTGCCTCCCCCAGCCCCCGCCACTATCTCGAATTCCTCCCTCCACTGCCACTTCCCCTCGGCAGCTTCTTCCTGCTCCCTATGTGCTCTTGACTCTTTTGTTCCCCTTTTTAGAAACACCTTGTAAGTGCCAGACAGGAATTTCCCGACACTATGTCTTGCATTAAGCGAGCGATAATGGCAGAAACAATAGAGAATTATGTCAGTAGGGTGCCCTAACAAAAGAGCAGAATTTAAATGAGGAGGCAGCTTTGGTCTTCGGAATTTGTCCACTATGAATGACTCTTCTTCTTTTATTAGCATGACTAGTTTAAGTGGAACACATTGTAATTTTTAAATGGACAATAATAAAGAAGCATCATATGTTCTACTCTTACATGTGCACTTAACATTCCCTGGGGGTCCTCTCCCTTTGCCATCCCCTCTTTTTCTCCCACTACTGCCCTCCATATTTCCCACTATATTTAACTGTCTTTTTTGGTCTTGTTTTTTTGCTCTCAGAAGAACCCCAAAGTTCTAATCCAGAATTGTGTAAAGTAAAAATAAAAAGAGTATGCAGCTACAGCAAGCTACTTGTTCACTGCCCTTGCTCACAAAACGTTCATTTTGGAAATACTGTCGAAGAAAACGCAACCTATAGAACATATTTACAAAACCAGTTACTCTTTAACACATCCTGGTTGTTCCTTTCTGAAAATGCAGATGACACTAGGATCCCTATGTTCCCTTCTTAGTCCTGGTTCAAATAACAACCTGCCAGGCTGCCTTTCAAAGCTCACCATCACCAAGCAGGAGTAAGGTTACTTAAAAAGTAGTCCCTTAAGCAGCCATTCCGTCCTATCAATATTTTTAAGAGCTGTCTTCGTCTCGAGACTTTCTGACTATATGCCAGATTTTGCAAACTAATCCAAGTTAAAACAACCACTGAGTTATTTTAAGTCTGGTTCCTTGACAATATAGCCCCACAACCAGTTGCACTGGTGCAAAAGAAAGTCACACCCTATGTAGAGACCTGTGGCCAACACCACCTTACAGCACTACTGCCAGTGAAAGTTATGCTCATGAAACTAAAGACTAGGTTTCCCAAATAGCCGTGCATTCAAAAAATGAGTTTCCAGCTTCGCAGCGAGCTTTTTCACTTACTTCTCTTCCCTGTATTCCCCTGAAAACTAGGGTTTCAGAGTAATTCCTCAGAATGGCAGCAACAAGAACACACTGACAAATGAAATGGGGGTTCTGCAAAACAATCTCTTCAAGGCTAATTGCAGGGCCAGGTTCAGAAGTGTCCTTCTGTAGCCCAGACACTGTACTTTTACTGTGATTCGGACTGATTCCTTGACCATTGACACTGCTGGAGTTACATAGCACATGCCTGAATTCTGCCATTGGTTACCAAGCAAATGGAAGTGTTAATAAGCCTGATCAAAGCCCACACTAAAAGTTAGTGCTGTTATTATTGACAAAGATTTGGTTTAAAAAGAAAGTTCTACTGTGCTCTTGATTTTCATCCATCGGGCTGTGGGTTACAGCCAGGGAGACCTATCATTTTTTTACTGCACACACCACAGGCTCGTTTTTACTTACTATAACTGTGATCAGTTTTACCAGACAAAGATACACCAACACAGCATTGTTTTTCTTCTAGCAGTGTGAGAAAAGGGTAATTTTTGCACAGCTTTTTTCCCTCCTTGCAGTCTACAATAGTGCCAAGAAGTACCTCAGATCAGGTAAAAGCATAATTGAATAATTTTAGTAGCCTTAAATCAATCCAGCCAGTATCAAAATGCTCTGATTTCTGAAGCACTCCTTGGAATTTTAAGGGATCTTTCCGGAATCAATCATTCTGGCACACCACACAACCAGGAAAAAACCCTCTTTCTTCCATGCACTAATTTGTCATAGAAAGTGTTCTCCTGACATTGTCTCCTGTGCCAATAGATGAGAGTCAAGACAATATATGTAAAAAGAGCCACAGACTAAGCAAGCTACAGATAGTAGACTACAGAGTGAAGAGCAGTCCAAAAATTCTATATTAAACCATAAAAAAAAGAAACTTGGCTTCTCTTAGAGATAAAGATTTCTGCTCTATATACTAGTTTTCCATTTCCCAAATGTGTTTTTTTAAAGGATGCACTACTTGTAAAAAGGAATACGATGAGTAATAGCTATTTCCCATTAATTCTGCTTCCTGTAGGGATTTGCTCCTTGGTGTGATCTCACACGTTTGGCGCCAGGTGGGGGTCGTAACTGGAACCTGCTTAGTCTATAGCCCAGTGTGTGATGAGGTGAAGAGAATGGAAAATGCCCTTCAGCTTCAACTTGCTTGACACTGCCTCTGTAAAAGGCTGATACACAACTGAAGTTGACAATATGAAGGCAGGATGTGTCTCCACCAACTGTGTACATGCTAGACTATACAAGACATGGCAACTACTGACCTGAACTCTGCATTAGATTTGTCCTTTTTAATATTGCTTCAAGGTCTGGCATGAAACAGCAGTGATAATGCATTGGTGTTCTACAGTCACTGGGGAAAGTACCTCCTGCGTGCTGCTTTCTCTGATTTACAGTCCCCATAAGGCTCAGCCACCACTTCCTAAGTCCTGTAGAAGGAGCAGCACCCATTTCAGCACCTCCAACCCCTACACCCTGCACACAGGTCCCCATGCTGTAGCTCCTCCTTGACCTGACTTTGACATCCCAAAGCTCTAAGGCCCTTAAAACAGAGCCCATGGATACTGTAAATACAAAAAGGAAAGAGCATTGGGGCTACAAGGGGACACCCTTGGGAAATGTGGTGGTGCAACGTACCCCAAACTGTGACAAATGCCTCGTCAAAGCAGGTGAGACCCTTCAAAGCAGTCACACAAGCTGGCCCAGAACCAGGGCTTTCACCGCAACACTGCATTGTGCCATTGGGACAGCTGCAGAAGTAGCTAGACTTTTCTTGAACTTTTTTTTTTTAAAAAAAAGGTTGTGGACATCCATTTGGGGATATATGTTTTACTTGAGTCCTGGAATAGGAACATGAAATAACTAAGTCTCACAAAACTTGTGTAAGACAAATTCCTTTAACACCCCCAATTTTAGAGGCAGAGGCAAATGAAGTCGGTACCAAACCCAGGATGCACACGAGGAGCTCCTACCCCTGTGCTCAAACCACAAGATAATTCCTTTCCTTTCAGGCCCTGATCCAGAGCAAATCAGTTGGAGTCCTTCTATTGAGTTCTCAATCAGCAGTGTAATCACTTTAGCATGTGTCAGGATTAAAACCAGCCCTCCAAATAAGACCATGTCTACACTGCAAATGCCTCACTGATAAAGGAATACCAGCACAGTAAACAGACAAAGCATTCCTGGGGCGGTGTAAACTTACACTGGCAAATCTGCTCTTTGTAGTGGTATAGTAAAATCATCCCCACAAGCAAAACAAGCACCATTTTGAGGTATAATTGCATCTACACGTGTAGTGTTTGCTCGCTCAGAGGTGTCAGTCTGACCAGAACAGCTGCGCTGATAGAAATCTGCAGCACAGACCTGGCCTCTTTTTTTATTTTTTTTAAAAAAGTTTTAAGTAATTAATAACAATCAGCATTGGCTCTCTGGTCAGAGTGGTGTCAGTTTGTCTCTTTAGAGGTTTACCCAAACTGGCTGATTTAAGAAAGAGAAAAGAAAGGAATTTAACATGGTTACATGGACTTGCCTTGGCTGGTACTTAGCGGAGTGCACAGTTATGGAAATCAGATATACTGTGTGGAAACACCATTTCTGGACACAAAGCCAGGCTTTGTGAGTTTACAGCTAGATTTTTCCAAGACCCTATTCAGCAAAGTCCTGTAGTCCACCCTGCTAGTTCCACAGATGGAGGAAAATGGTGACGTGGAAGAGATCTCCCACATGGCCAGCCTCCCCCCAAGACAAGAATGACACACTGCCTCTTGCTGCAGATACAGATGTCTTTGTGTCACCTTGTGCTTTGAGAAGTGAGAGCTGGAGATTAAAAAAACAAAACAAACCCAAAAAGAATACAAAGAATGTACAAGGAATACAAATGTAACCAGCCAAAAAGAAGGCAAAAATCTGGCTGGGAAATTTCTTTTGAGGGCAAACACTGTTCCTGGGATGCCTTTGAAAAACAAGAGAAATCAGAGCTTAGCTTGAAGTTCCTTTCTGCCCTCAGAACACGCTGTTTGCTCCTATCGCCACCTTAGGTACAACGCCTGTTTTGACAATCTGTTAAGATCCATTTAAATGGAACCAGATTTGACTTGATGATGTGAGATCTGATAAAATTATGTGAGGAAATTCTAATTTAACAACCAACCCCTTGAATCACATTTCCTTACCTCCAGTGGAATCTAATTCTGATAACCTAATATGAACTCCCTCTTCCCTTTGCTCTTTTGCATGTGCCTAATACAATCCACTGCTCCATCTGCTGAGTCATCTTCGCCCCTTCTGCTTCTCCCCACTGCCTCCTGCTCTCATTCAAAGCAAGGTGTCTGACTTACTCAGCTCATGGGGCTGGCCTCCTTTCTGCTGGATTCTCAGCAGCCAAAAGGCTTGTTTCCCTCTGTATTATCTTTGCAGCCACCATCTCTAATCCTTCATTTCTATTATGTCCTCTATGGTGGCAACCTTTCTGAGTCTCCTTCCTTTCATCAACTCACAGACCGGTTTCATTTGCCTTTTCATTACCCTCCACTGATTTACAACTAAGCAACCTCCCCTGACACAGGAGCTGGAGAAGACATCCCAGTGATGATACCACTGCCCCTTCTGGCTACAGAGCCTCTAATTCTCACCTAAGCATTGGCATTTCTCTTTTTTTTCCATACTGATACCCAGACTATCATTCTGTGTCAACAGCACTGCATAAGTCATCTTTTCTTCCCTTGTCCCCAACAAGGAAGAATTAGTTAAATAAGCAAACACAACTAGAGCCTTGGCAATCTTATTTACTACAGACTTTGGACAGTTTGGAAAAACTGGAAGCTAATGAGGCAAAATGAATCAGGTACAGACTATTCCCATACTCTAATCAGAATGCTGTGCTTACTTGCCAAACAGCGCTTCAAAGTTTCTTCTTTCAGACACCACACTTCACTCCTGTGTGAACCAAACAGCCACCATTCCCCAGCCGAGACATGGCTCTAACACCTACCCTGGAGGAAGACGAAAAATGAGACAACTGTTTCCTAGCTGTGCATACTTGAGAAAGAAATATGTATTTTCTTCCCTCCCTTTTGCCTTGCGGAGCATGTTGCAGTTGTGATGGCATGTCGGAGGTGATTAGGCACTCTGTTTGGATGACAGACATAACTTATCCATGTGGCCAATAAAACCTCCATACAACCTCCCCATCCGTCTCTACAGATCCTCTTGATTCCTGTCCCAGTCTTCAACACCCATGAAAGTTATTTATGCCGAAGTGAATTAGTTTGCTAAGAATACGCAGGGTGTAATGAGCCAGCAGTTTCCTTCCACAAATGAGAAAATAAGTAAAGGGTTCTCACAGCTCAGTGCTGCTGAAAACAAATTGGCACAGCTAATTTTGGTCTGACAAGTGCACTAAGGATTCTCTACATTTCCCATACAGGCCAAGCTTATCAGTTCACACTTGTTAGTGCAAAAATCTCTTTTCCTATCTTTGTTTCTGCCACTTCTCTTATCCTGTCACCCTCCTGGAGTAAGTGTACTGGCTGGGCACTTCAGTAGCCATTTTTGCAAACACTCTTATTCCATTACAGAAAGATACTCACACGTACACACAAATGACAGCAGACTTCAGCGTAGTGCTTATCACAGAGGAAGGACAAGACAGCCTAGTGTAGCTACTGTATTGCATGCTGCCTTACACAAAGATGATCTCTTTTTCATCAGCCTCCCTTCTGGAAGAGACAGGCAACATTTGAATTGAATCCTTTAAGAAAAAAATTTATTCGTGCAAAGGATGGAGAGATAGAGGGGGGAAAAAAAAGTTATCCATGATGATTCATCACTGCAAAGGTAGCATTTGTAATTTCCTCTCATTTCTGAGCCCACGGGTCAGGGACTTGTCCAGGGTTGGAGTGTCCCGCGTTTCAAGTTTTGGGTTGTTAAACTGCCTCCCCGTGGGTGGAGCACACCAACCTGCTGACAAAGTACTTTCCAAAGCACAGAAAAAGAAACTACAGAAACAAAACCTGGCCAGTGATTTCGAACGGAGACACCCTAATTCCAGAGGATTGGGATTTGCTGGTGCGAGGCAATTTACTGAGTTTTACAACTCCTGGGAAACTGGGTATGTGCTGAACCAGACAGGAATGGGTTAAAGGGACTCTGCTGGACGCAGGCTGAACTTGGTGCTGATCCAGCTATTGCAAAGCACTGTTTGAAGCCTGAAGGGAAGTAAAGAAGAACAGGGAGTAGACTGGAGATGGAGAGCCCTTCTGGGAAGACAGCTCTTCTAGGTACATAGCGACTTTAGGACCATAGGCAGCACATATGGTGAGGGATCTCCATGGGATGTGGAAGCTTGTTTTATGGAGAGGTAGGAGAGATTGCCTAAACTTCCCCAAGTGAAGGAAAACCACGGAGGCAGCATGTGTGACATTTTTCCTTCAAATCCAAATCACTCTGTAGCGCATTTCTCCACTGAGCGAGTCAGAGGTGCTAACCACCGATCCCTGAGGAAAGCAGAGGTCGAGCACTGGGCAAGGTAGTTTTCTGAAACTGCTTTCAGCATGTGCCTGATCCAAAGGAATAATTTGAAGTCAAGTATGGGAATTTTTCTTTTTAAGTAAACGAAGATTTCTTGGTATGAGCCTTTCCCCTGCAGCCTTCACTCTCCATTCCTGTGCTTACACAGGGGCAGATCTACCGTGTGGCCAAAGGGGCCACAGCCTGCTCGCCCTGCCTGTGCAGGGGAACACGCTCTGCCATGCAGAGTCCTCTCCACTGCATTGCAGCTGCTCCCCCAGCAGTTCACTTGATATTTTCACTTTGCATGCTGAGCAAGTGAAGGCAGTCTGTGTGCACCCCATAGCACAGACACTTGTGATTCTTTGCAGTCGTTCCGTCCTCTCATACCTTCTGATAAAGAAAATCATTGCTAATCTTGCATGTGGAGCACAGGAGAAACTTATGGAGAGGACTGCTTTCCCATCAATACTCCTTTCCTTTTTTTCATGCCCAGGGGAATGCCAAGAGTTGTCTTCCAGTGTAGATTTTGAAGCTTGATAAAGAAAAAAGTATGCATTGTTTTAGTTGGCATGCAGGCTGAATCTGTATCTATATAAATGCCCTATCAGTGCACCATGTGGATAGTTTTAGCATCTTTGATGTGCTCAGTTTTTGGGGGAGAAAGAAATGCTGACAGAAGAGAAAGCAGGATTTGCTCCATGTAACACAGAAGAATTCAGTCTACAAGTCCAAGGAGGAAGAGGGAGAATTATTAGCCTGCTTCATAAGCCTCTCAGATGTTCAGAGGATGTGATATTTCTCTGATAAGTTGGGGATTCCAGTTCAGAGTATTTCACACTTTGCAAATCCCTGGCAGGCCAGCCCCCTTTGCACAGACCCCGGCAGCTGGGATTCCAGATCGCACATTAGACCATTTGGAATTTATTTAACACGTGTCACACATAACACAAGACTTGCTTCAGAGGAATAGGCAAATCACTTGTAAGTGTGCATTTACAAGATCAGAAGTCACGGAAACCATGCTCACTGCTTGTCAACTTATTCAGGGGAAATTGTGTAATCAACTTAACATAGCAGTTATCCTTTACCTAGAAGGTCAAGTTCATAGTTCCTGTATGTCACCACACTTGGCTATTAATCACTCAGGAGGAAATTCATCATTTTTATTTAAATTAAACTGTACAAAGTGGGGTTAAGCCTGAATTCAGATATCCACTCTTTCTTTCAGAGAAGCTGCAAGAGACGGACTTTCTGTAGTTTAATCACCATCTTTTGGGGAAAAAAGAAGAAAAAAAAAGAAAGAGAAAGAAATGTGAGTGAAGGTTGCTAAACTACTTATCTCCTCATCACAAGCTGTTAAGGAGACAGGTAGCTAAGCCATTCAACACCCTTTCTTTTCATCTGTTCCTATGTTTTTCTCAAACAGTTTGGATCCCACACCGAATTTCTGCCACTGGCATTTTCTCATTCTGCTGTCTCTATTTCATCTCCTACGCGATTCACGGGAACTCATGAAATAAAGCAAAGGGACAAAGTGATTGATGGTCACTTTATGATTAGACATGATGTTTCTCTTGTCCAAAGCCAGGAGATGGCACTTATGGAAGACAATGTGAAAACACCGTCATCCCAGTATGGTGCCTGGAAACACACCGACTCCTTCACACTCTGAGATCTGTTCATCCTAAAGGCCCCTCTGGACAATGCTCCAGCTCATTAAATGAAAACTACTGAAATTTTGGAAAGACAAGATCACATTTCCCCCTGCCTGTCCTTCCAAAATCCCCTATCACATTACTATATTTTTTAATAATTATGCCAGAAAACTGACAACAGCTCGGTTCCCCGCTCCCCACCACCAGTTTCCTCAGTTAGCCCTTCTCTACCCGAACTCTCCCTGCTGTGAATGAAGCGATGCCATTTTTGTTTTGAGACTGTTTCAGAATCTGCCACTTTGGGATGTCTCTCCTGTGCGTTAAGTTGCATCTGGTTACGCTCCAGAAATGCATTCTACCAGGTCAAGATAATTTTTTTCTTGGGAATTGATGAAAAGCCTTCATCTCCAACATGTACGGCTACTTCTTACTTGCTGCCTACATGCTTTTCACTTTCCTGTTTTTAAATGCGTTGGAAAGGGTAACAAAAGAGATAATCCGCCTTTGTGGGTATTCCCATAATTAGCAACACGCACATCTGGATAGAATTTCAATAGTCCACTGTTATTCAAACAATCTGTAATCACACAGACTATGTAGTGAACCAGCAGACCGGAGCATATAGCTTTTCATTATTATGTGGTATACAGTACCCGTAATATACAAATAAACTCAAAACCTGCAGCAGCAACAATGACACATTCTGTGTGGCCTTATTCATCAAACAGCCCTCTAAGAAGTCTTTATCGAAAGATGCAAGACATCCACTAATTATTCGGGGTTGTAAGTGGGTAGGAAGTATAGGAAAATCTTGCTGCATCTATTCAGCATTCTAAAAAGCCAAGTCCAGCCGTGTTTATAGGACTTAAAAAATAAAGACTATAAAACCCTAGAGCTCAGAGCTTAGTTATGTGGGTGCACAGTACCACGTAACATGTAACAGTAGCCGATTTTACAGGATATGTAACAATACATACCAGCATAGCCAAAGGCAGGATCAAGCCCTTAAAATTTTATATTGTGATTTGTGCTCAAAGATTTGTTTCAGTCTGGATGCCATGACTCATATTCTCCATTCCCCCCGCTGCTTTATCCCCTCCTTCCCCATGACCCAACCTAACTTTTTATTAAAATGCTCTGGATGCAGATTTGCTTTTTTAAGCCTAGTATTTATGGATTTCATCCTGCAACCTGTACTTACACGCCGCAGTCCCAAATGGCATGAATGGAGCTACTTCCACAAGGACTGTCAGACTGGCCTGTCTGGAAATGTTTACTGCAGAAAGAAGTTTATTCCTGTTCCTTGGCTGAAGCGTTTTCCTTTTAACCATAGACTGCCCAGACCTCCTCAGCACAGGACTAACTAGGAAACCCCTCCCCAGCTTGTTTGGCCCCCTACACAGCTTTTCAAGCATCGTGTCTGAGCCCACACCGTATCGCTGAACCATTGCTATGTGGTATTTCAGAAGTTTCAAAAAGGTATCTCTACTAGTTGTTGACTACGAGACTTTATGTTAAAAATTTAACATGGGAAGAATGTACAATTCACTTAACACCGGTTTATGGAGAAACGGCACAGGGCTGTGAAAAATTCAAGTCTGAAACTTCCCCGAGCCAAGGATTGTTAAAGGACAGTACGTGTCAGTGTGATGCTTTATACAGAGAAGGCAATTACCAAGTGGGTGAATATGACTTAATGATGACAGCCTGGTACTGTAAGTCAGAAGTTCTCCCTGTGGCTCTTCTTGTTGATACTATCTGAATCAAGGAAGCGATTTTTAATCCTTTTGCTTGCCCATTTAAATAACACAGAATAATACAACTGCACTGCTACCCGCTCCCCCACCCCCCTCCAAAACCTGCCTGTCATATTTTGCATTTTCTGCAGTTTATCTGAACAACTCTGAGTTCGGATGAGCTTGAAAATGTCTGTTTCTAGCAGGAGGACAGAGTTTGGTCCCTTATCTATTGTGTAGACTCTTGGGGCTTTTGGTGACAAGACCAAAACAAACAGGACTGAGCCTTCCAGCGTGGCCTGCTGCTCTGGGATAAAGGATTATTTCAGAGCATTCTATGGCCAGTATTTCCTCCCTCTCCCTTCTCAAAATTCTCTGAAATGCTTTCTGATTGATGTTATATACATCAAGGGTTGTCAAACTGAATTGTAGTAAATACATTGATTTACCTTTTTTTTTTTTTTAAAAAAAAAATAGTGTATTTACACAGTCCTATTAAATAATGATTCTACAACAGTAAAGGCTGCTACTAACCAAAACCTGACGTCTGCACATGCCATGCATTGTGGCAGCACAAATCCACATGACAATTATCTGGGTGTTTTGACTAGCCCCTAATGTTACCGATCTAGGTGGCATTGACAATAGATGTTTTCCAGCCAATCCCATACTTTTTTCAATCAAATACAAGCAAAGAATTTGTCCTCATATGTGACAACACATTCTTATTTCTCAAAGGTATTGTACAGCTACATTAATGCACAAGAAATGTGTTGAGAAGATGAGTTGAAAAACACAATGAAGGTGCCAATCAAAACTTAGAATAGTGACAAACAGTGAGGAAAATCAAACCTACATAGGAAAGCTGAAGCTCAAGGCCCATGTGAAATAAAAAAAATAATCATATACCATAAGAAGAGTTACCTTTGATTAAAAAATTACACTTTCTTTTCTTATGAAATCCAAGTTGTTGCATTTTTAAAAGTAAAGTTACAATAAGCAACAAAATCTCTTGCACAAACCGTGCAGGGCAAGTTAATTTTGAATATAACTAAACAATATATCAGCGAAGTATTCCTTTCAGCTTCCTGGAGACTTGTATATTGCCAATTTATAATTAGTTGCAGATTTTCAATTACTTTCTAGCTAACAAAACAGTTTCATTTGCATTGTTTACTTGCCACTTAACTCAAATTGTACCCAAATTGGTTATTTTAAAACGTGACACAGATTTTCAGGGCCAAAGCAAATTCTATATATTTTAGTGTAACAAGCATCTGTATTTCAGTCTTCGGTGATAAAAGTGTACAGGATTTGGCCAAAACTCAATCAACTCCATCACAATCTCAAAATGCCTCCTGTGCAATTTGTCAAAAGCAGATTTCTTGGCAACAACACATAAAACTACAGCAACATATAATGAAGAACATAATCTCAGAAAATACGCAAAGTTTGTTTTTGTGTACTAATTGAAACTGGGAAACCACTGTAGGCAAATTTAAATTCAACAGAAGATCAAAGAAATTAACCATCAAAATATCGTTCTGCTACCGTGCTTAAATACAGTCCACTGCATTGGGTTTCACTCCCGATAGCCTCACTCATCAGGAGTGTACTAAATTCAAGGGGTGGAAATTTGGGGATAGAGCGACTAATATGAGCGATTTTATTTGGTGTTATTCAGTACCAGGCAGACCTCAGCTATCTCTGTTACATGATATTCTTCATGATAATGCACCCTGCTACAAGATTTAAGAACTGGCTGTCTGCAGCAATACCCTCTGCCAAGAGATTCCTATTACCAGGGGAGAGAAGTGTTCTCCACCCCCTCTCCTTCTACACATCCATTAAATGCAGGTGACTTTTGACTTTCAGCATAGCGAGTGCAAGCCTCTGATCAGCCTTTGTTGCAGTACTTGTTCTGTGATTGATCACCCGTATCCTCCCTGTATTAAATAATGACAGGTTTAAATTTTTTCTCATCTGGCATTTTCTACTCAACATCTCTAATTGTTTTGAAAATTCTTCCATCTTTGCTAGATGATGGGGGAGGACACCTGTTATCTGGGCTAGACAGTCTCTTGAAGATAAGGACACACCCAGCACAGAGCAAAACTTCCCATCTCTTTCTCAGTCACTGCACCAGGAGGTGTCCTCACGGACCTGCGTGGGACGGCATCAGTGCCACTTGCCTGATGAGTTATGACGGATTTGGGCCTTACGAGTTCACTCTAACTGCATACGTATTTCTGTTGCATACATTTCTTTTACCTTTTCTGTCACAAATCTTATTTCATAACCATGTGATCTGAACCAGTCTAGTTTTGTACACCTAGCCTACAATTTCTCCCTCTCCTTCCCAGCTCTACCTTAGGCTAGAGCTGTCTTGGCCATGGAGCACCTCGGTGCCAGCACCAGCAGAGATCACAGATCCGCTGCAGCAAAGCCTGACTGCAGTCAACGGGCAGATAAGCTTAGTTCACCAAAGGCTAGACAAAACTTCCCTGGGCATTTTACACAGAAATTTGATTTTGTTCTTGGATGGTGGCTGGTGTGTTTCAGGAATTGCACCTAGTTTTTGTCCTCATATCTAGTTTAAATCTAATCTAGTTTAGATTAGGTGGTGCAACAAGCAGATGATGTTTTTTCAGTGGAGAAGCATCTTTTGGGGGAAGTGTTATTGCTATTGTTCACTCTGTTTTCCTGTTTCTTTTCCTTTTCAAGACAGCACGACAGCACTAGAACAGTCTGCATAACACAGATCCTTAATACTAACCTACAGTATTTCCTAGGGAATACTACCTAATTATATTCTATGCACAATAGCAATTTGATAAAATACATACGTTAAAAAACTGAAGTCTACCATTCCTAGCCCCACTCCCGAACAGCCATTATTGTCTCCTTCCAGCAGTAAGAAATGAGCATTTAATCTTACTTTTAACTTTCAGTCTTTAAATCAGTTTTAAATCCATGACAAGACTTTACATCCTACCCCATTGTTAGCAAGATTCCTTAATTGCCTCCTTTAAAAGACTTTATCCAACCCTTTTGAAAGTTTAAATAAATTATATCCACTGGTTCGCCTTTATCCATTATTTGTTAACTATTTCAAAGAAATCTGACAGGCTATAGAAATCGTGCTGATTTGTCCCCATCATATTATCCTCATCTAGGTCCTTTATAACTTGATCTTTAATCATTCTCTCAACCATATTTCTTTACACTGAGGTGCCTCCCAGGTTTATAATTTCAGGGATCACCTGTAACACCTTTTTAAAAGGAGGGGGACAATATTGACCACTCTCCAACAAAACTTTTTTTCCTAAAGTAATGCACTGTCGCTGTTAGCCACTCTGTTACCAGTCACGGTTATCTACATTTATGACCTCTAGGCTTGATACTGCACCTAGATATATTGAGGGACAAATTTGCCAACTATGAAAAATCTGCAATGGGTACAGACACCACCAGCCCACCTTAGCAGCTGGAATCGCTGCAAGTACATGCCCACAGCACTCTGATTTCACCACTCACTCTCTACAAACCGAGCTCAAGTAATGCCTCCATCGTGACATCCCGTACCCTCACAGGATGGACCCATACTTCCACTGAACGAGGCAATCCCTTGTAACACAGAACTACGCCCTTCTAAGGATCTGCTGTAGGATCAGTCAGCAACAAAGATGAGGCTTGCAAAACTCAAAAGACAGTTGTCTTAGAGGCTGGTGCAAGAGTAAAATTAACTTTTGCAAGAGAGGAAAGTAAAGCAATACCATAGCACTTTCCCAACAAACAGCAGAATTTATTTCTCTAGTTTTAATAAGTAATAGAAATAAACACATCCAGACCTTTGTCAGACAATTGATGGGGCAGCTAAATAAGGAAGCGAGATCTATACATTCTTTTTTAAACTTTAAAATGCATAAGGCATGCACAGATGCTATTTTGACAAGAGAGTGAAACCTTAAAACCTAGAGAGCTATTTCCCTCAAGTTTCCTCCAAACTCATATCATTGCCATACAGATCCAATTATCTATTACAAATTAATTCTTCTAGTCCTTCCAGCACATTTTTTATCCCTTTGTCTCTGTCAGAACGCTGCTGTCACTACTTGCAAAGAAAACCAATGGAGGAGGTATTTCCCCATTGCCTAGTGATGCAAACAAATAATCTAGCTTTTCTACACTCTCCTGCTCATCAAGCTGAACTGGGTTTGACAACTGGAATGTATTAATTAAACCCTTGCACATTTAAGGGGAAAAGAGTAACTCTGCCAAATAAAATGGGACAATAATGAGGACAGCACTGGAGCATCTCTACTGAAAAGTTGCCACATTTCTAGACATGTATTCATTCACCCAGTCATCCCTCCCTCCTCCCCCAGGTTCACCAGCTTGGTATGAAGCTCAGAAACAAGTGTAACAGCAAGCAGCAGAGGAGACAAGTGAGTGCAGTGTGCATTTTTTAATTTCCCTTATTAGCAACATGAAGAATTGATCGCTTTTACAAGGGTCAGGTATTATTTCCTCCCACTATTCTTACAAAGGGAAAGCATAAGACAAAGAGAGCGGTCCACACTGTGCCACGCTAACCACTCAGGATCAAGGCCATTTTGATATGCTCAGGAAAGGCAGAGATTTACCATCGCACATGGGACCTCAGCAACTCTCTTTTGGGTTTTACAAATTAATTCCACTATGGAGTACCCCTTACTTTTGCGGAGTAGTATGCAACTGGGGAAAATGCTGCCTGAAGGCTCAGCTTCTACAACAAACGGACCTCATTGCATGGCAGGAGGAGAGAGAATACCCCAGCCTCCCTTTCCTCCTTTCTGGACTGTATGTCAGCACACCAGTTTTCAGTTGCAATCCTGGCCAGCACAGCTGCGGCAACACCAGTGCTGGTGATGGACGGTCACCTGGAGTGATGGGTGCTGCTGTCAGGTGGGCAGAAAGAAAAAGTCCAGCCACCACGTCCTCTAACAGCACTGCGTGGCAGGGGTTTCCAAGGATTGCCTGAAAGGGAGAGCAATGCACCAAACACTTTGGAAGCAACTAATTGCTTGAGAGAGAGTGTAAACTTAGTAAGTAGGCCACACAGATCACATCTTTACCACCAACACGTTGAACCATTTATAAAAAAGTTTTGTAATTTTGCATAATTAAGTCTTTTAATAATGTAGATTTGAAGACTACAGAGCCACTGCACTTAAGGTTGATGCTTTTTTAATTACATAGAAAAGACATAATTTGGGAAGAAGCCTTGCAGTTTATTACATTTACTTCTGTCAAATAACTTATAATTGTGTGCCAAGGTGCCTGAGAAAAGTATTGTGGGTTTTTTTGCCTTTTTTAAACAGCTTATGCCACTCGAAAAGGATTACTTCCTTTGTAAGTTGCTGTTTCAACTGAAGGGTACCAATTAATTAAGCCATTTACATAAAACTGTCTTGGATCAGCTACCTACAAAGATAAAGGCTGAAATCTACCTTCTAATTGAACAAATAAAGTTTTAAGAATAAATATATGTTGGTAATTATCTGTAATAATACAATTTAGGAAATTTAGCTGATAAAATGAATATGTCAGAAATTAAGACTAAATTCTTATCATCCAAATTGAATAAGGAACAGTCTATAAAAAAAAATCTTCTAATTTATCTTTCATTTATTGTCACATTATATATCCTTGTATCATTTGATGTCTTGCCATATCACATGATGCAAACTGAGAGGAGGTGGAAAGTGTGTATTTCAAGGGATGTGCTTACTCTGGTAAGATTTTTTTCTTTTCTTTTTTGGTTTGGGGGTGAACAGGAGAGAAAAGAAAACCCTCTATTTTTCACAAATAGTCATTATACACAGCAGGGAATGATATATGACATCATTTAGCAAAATAACCTGGGGTACTTTAACACACACAATCAAAAGTAACCTGTTTATTTATCTAACTAACTGTAAGCAATTGATATGAGTTCATAGTACACAAATATATCAAGTAAAATAAAACAAGTGTGTCTTTCGTTGCAATAGTTTTCACAGCAGAATCACAGCTTAGAGCAAAATCATGGTCTCTGTAGCATTTAACTGCCATCTATATCTTTTCCTTTATGCTTAAAAGAGGAAATTGCACAAAAACTTCTATGCCAGTGGAGAAACAGATCTACACTGGAGATTTGCATTGCTGCAGCTACAGCAGTACAGACAGACGGACCCCTTGAAAAACAATTTTTATGTTCAACCTCTAGCACAGAAGGTGGTTTCTCATCCTCCACCTGTGTGGTGGTTGAGCTGATTAATGGTCTGACTGTGACAGCTGTTACACATGCAAAACTTGCACTGAAGCGAGTGGTGAGGTTTTTTGTCTGCATAATGACTCGAGGACACAATTCTGAGTCATATCACACATTCTGAGTCAGGTCTCTTCCTTTCCTAATTATTGCATTCTTTGCTAATGGATGGGATATATTTTCTTCCAATAAATCTCGACCAACTGTTCTTGCCACACATAAATCAAGCTTATAATACTAAAAACTTAATCTAGAGAGGTTTCACATTAAAGCTTGCTGTATCTGTCTCCAGGCAGAGATTCAAAATCTCAGATGCAGCTGAGACTGTACATTACACACATTGTGCCTGCACTTACCAAACCAGATCTCTAAGACTTATGAAAACATTTATGTATACAACTTGGAGTACTCAGTGGGAGTATGCATCTACATAACAATACACACAATGGTAAGTATTCACAAGATCAGGGCTCAAATCAGCAAGAGATTTCACACTGCAAACATCCCAATCTCAATTTTTACTACTGAACAATAACAGGATATTCAGTCAGGATTACTGGGTTTCTACATCAGGAAACAGAGCTGAGAAGGTAAGCTCTTCAGGGCAGAGGATAGCCCTACTCCTAGGTTTATGCAGAGCCTCCAGGCTGTCAGCTGCCCCTAGAAAATCCAAACAAACAAATACCTGGCAAATAATCATTTAATACTATGTCTGCTGTCTGATTCTTGACTGCAGTACCACAAAACTTTATAACGTTCTGTAAAGTCATCTGAACCGAGTTACTGAACTAAACAAAATCGTGTTTTCACTTTTAACTGGGCAGCAAACTTGTTCCCCATGTCCATTTCCACCCTCTCCAATTCCACAGCTGAGTTGCTGCTGTTGGGCTTCAACAGTTCAGCGGCAGACTTGTACCTCCGTGCTGTGCTCCTGCCCAGCCAGACCCGCAGGATGCAGACCCCGTGCCAGAGTCCTCTCCCCGCGGACTGATGGGGTTTCCCACCGGGAAAAAATACTGGAGGCAGCTGTAAGTGATGGCACCGAGCCTGGGCAAGGCAAAGTGGAATGTGTGTGTGTGTGTTTGTGTGTGTGGTGTGTGCGGAGGGTGCGGGCTGCGATAATTAGGGAGGAGAGGCCAGTGCTGCAATAGTCAGAGCAGATATGAGCTGCCAGCATCAACGGGTCACACGTCAGAGGAGTCTGGTGCGTTAGGCAGTGACCAGGAACTGTAACAGAGCTGCTGGCTCTGCATCAACTCTCATACTAAATCACTTGCAGGAGCTTTCGGATACCTGTTTTAGTGGTTTCTTCAGCTGCAGTCTAAATATAACACTAGGTAAATGTGACAGGCATTTACCAAGGCATTTTACAGACAAAATAGGGTCTCTCTTGCCCTATTTTTACACATATTTCAAGGAAACATTTCAAAAAAGGATGCAACAATAGACAGGACTGCACATTTAATATTCATAAGCAAAAATTAAACACCTTTAGAGACACACCTTTGCACAAGTGCATGCACACATAAACCAAAGCATAAATACACAGATGTAAGTGCAAAACAGAAGGTATTACTCGAGAATGTAGGTAACGGAAAAGAGGATGTGTCAATTCTTGATCCAATCGTTACGACTAGTCTAAAATTATCAGTGAAATGTGTTGCAAAACCCTAAAACAATACAGGGGAAAACTTGTTTTCTTTTCTGTTTCACTTTCAAACAGTGCTTCAGAAAGTAGGTTTACTGATCCCTGCCTTAAGAAATATGATGTAAGCTTTCTGCCTCTGTGAGGGTGCACTACCACCTATTAGAAAGCAACGCTTTCATCTTATGTTCAGCAACTAAGGTATGATAAATAAAGTCATTGCAATGAAAACCCATAAATGCATTGTGTCGAGGCATTTTATGTCAATGGAAATAGCATATATAACATCATTCAGCATGTTACAAATAACACAACACACACATACACAACACCATCCTCCTACACTTCTCCATCCACCCTCCATCACAGTCACTGGTGCTAATGTGATTAATAAAGCACGCTTTAGTCCATATGAATCTGCTTTTACTTCCACTGGGAAGCTCATCTTTCCTCCTTTGCCTACAGCTCTTCTATTGTTCTCCACCTCTGGTTCTAGAAAATGGCACCACTTTGCAAAATGCTTAGGGATGCTTCATCTGTGGAAGATGCCATGCTGAACAAACCTTTACATTGCTTCCCTGTACGTGTGTTAGAAGTGAAATTTCTTCTGCTACTAACAGCAAGTGTCTTCTAGAAGAGACAAAGCTAGCCTGAAGAGTTATTCAAAGGTTAAATGCTGTCTGTGTTCAAAAAGGTGGTCCAGTCTTCGCAGAAAATTTAAAATGTTCTCCTTTGCAGGAATATAATAATTTCTAATTTCAAGACTGATTTGAAGAAGAGAGAGTAAACCAAAGCTGCATTTTTTATGGTTGAGGTTTTAACTTCACACTGAGAAGTAAAGACCACTGCTGCACATATGTAAGGCTGAATAGTTCATTTCTCTGAAGCCTAGCTAGAAGCTGGCACAGGTAAAAAAATCAGTTTTAAGGACGTTTCCATTTTTGCATCTCCTGTATCATTATCTAGACCTATCTATTGAGCTATAGAAAGGAGATGGTCTTATGAAAGAAAGATCATTAGCTCTGAATTGCTCATCCCATTGCTGCTGTTTTCTGTGATGCAACAAACTTTGGCATATATACTTGAAACTGTGTCACACTCGTCTGCTTTAGTGGATGTAGCGCTAATAAAAGTTTTCTGGTTAATGTATCTGCAAATTGATTTCATTTGTACTTGTGGAACAGATAGACAGTAGTTAAAAAGTTGCCCCAGTGCCTTTACAATAAAATGAGTTTGAGAAATCAATTCCAGAAATGAAATTATAATTCAGTTTCTACTTCCACTTTGCCCTAGATGACTTAGACATTACCTCATTGACAAGGATCAGAAAGAAACCACTGTTTCAACTTGCCAAGCCTGTGGCTAGAAGTGACATTCTGAGTCTGATCTTAAGTAATGATCCCTAAAGTAAAAGGCTATATAACTAATTAGTAATCCCTTGAGCTGTCTAGGCTATAGATGGCACCATCATACACTATTTATTTATTTGGACGAAATTCTGTATCAAAATATTTCAGCAGGACTACAGTGACCTGACAAGATACTACAGGGATGGATAACTTAGATATGCCACAGATCAGACAGATATTCTTAGCAAGCGTATGACTCTCAAAATGCTAAAACATACGAAGCTACTTACCAAAAAGCAAAACATACTGCAGATTTTCTTTCTGATTTTTTTAACGTTAAGAACAGCATATAGAGAAACAATATTGCAGAGTCTTAATTTTTCATCACCTAGCTCTATTCCTAATTATTTCTATATTTTATCCTCTGCAGATGCCAAAGAAAAAATAGAAACATAATTAAATGAGAAGCAAAGAGATGTCCTGAACCTAAATGTGTCTAAGATAACCTAGTTTTTGGAATCTAAACAAACCTGCCTTTAAACGTTTCTTCTGCAGCATGCCTCACTTGGAAGCATCTTCATTTCCACGTGAAAATCACAAAACTGAATCCCTGACACCAATGCAACTAAGACCTCAAGAGCTTTTCTTCCTTAAAATGTACAATCATTTCTCACTAGCTGACACTCGCTGTTGACCTGTGTGATTTGTTATCTTCAACATAAAGTACACAAAAAGCTTTAGAAATTCCACATACAGGACCATCTGGTTAGTGTTACTCCATTTATTCCACTCTTTTTCCATGAAATGTTTGAACCAGAAGTATACGAAACACCAATAGTAAGTAGAATGTTCAACAAATGTTAATGATTGACTGCAACTTATCACATTTTTCATTCTAAATTCCTCATGGAAGCAATCCCTTTGTTTTTAGAAATCTTCACCACTAGAGAATTTTCTCACTGGCCTGAAGAGCTGATGTTTTTCCTTTTCATAATACTTGCCAGTTATGTGTGTGTAGAATTCAAACATGGGGAGTTAAAATGATATACATTTTACTTCTGCATCCCTAACAGATGCTTAAGTCCTGTGATAGGACTATGTCTCCATTGCTTAATGTGTTGAATAGGGAAGGTATGTGCTGGCTTTCAAGTCCGTGGCAAACAATACTCTGTGCAGAGGTGCACAGGGTCATTTTCTCAAGTTCAGACACGGCAACATGTGAGAATCTGTTTTCTCAACCTACAAAGATTTTACAAGCCCACATCAGCTTGAAAACCAATTATTTTTATATGATAAACCAGAGTAGGAATTGGGCACACACTCATCCCACTCCAAACAAGGCAACAGCTCCGTAATTATTGGTGTTCTCCTGTGATCTTTCAGATCACAGGTCCCATTCCCTAATTCAGACTGAAGACCCACATTTCATACATCAGCAGGATCTTCTATCTACTGACTCTTCCAGGGAAGCTGTCTCTGTTTCTGCTGTTGTAACTACTCATCTCCAAATTCAAGGTATTCATAGCAGCAGACATTTGGATCCACCCCCCACAGCTCCCCCAGGCGCAGCCACACGACTATGTGGATGGATGAGAAAAGGGCAATGGACACTAGGTCTGCATGTATCTCTTGCTCTCTCCTTTTGACCAGAAACTCCGTCTTTGTCAAATGTAGTGGGAAAGGGTACAACAGCAGTGCTGCATGGTTCATTTTATTGGGGGGTGTGTGTGTCTAAAAAGTCTCTCCCTATCTATGCTGAAGTGCTGCCATGCTCATCTGTGCATGTGGGTATACCAGATAGCATCCACAAGACTCAGAGCTTTTCAAAAATGAGAACTGAAGACCGGGCATATCAACTCTCAGACCCAGTGCTCTCCCCAGACTGAAAGTCAGAACATTTCCAGACACTGATGTGGGGAAACTGGTATGTCCCAGCTCAGCTTTTCATTCTAGCAGCTAGCAATTGCCTCTCAGGCTTTTGGGTTCCCCCCCAACTCTCCATTCCCGTCTGAAAAGAATAGTTGAGGCTCTTGTCAGAAAGTGATGCCAATTGGTGTATCAGCCAACACCTGGAGTGTGATGGCTACTGCAGGGCGAGTGAGGTTTGAGAGCCCAGTTACCCTACGATGCATTGACAGGATTCCAGTGACTGAGCCAAGGATGGGCCTGAAGTTTTTGTGCCACCGCAATATGTTAAACAAAACATATTTCAGACTGACTCCCTTGCATTTATGTGCATAATAGAAATGTATATAACATATATTCAGGGCAGAAATATATTCTAGAAGCACATCCATGTTCATAATGCCAGCGAACATTTTATAATCTATTTTTGTATTTGCAACAAAACAAAGAGCTGCCAGATTCCCGAGCCAACAGTAACCCCTGATGGAATCTACACGTGTAGTAAGAGCAAAGCAGGAACAGGATGATGCATGGATTAAGAAAAATTTAAGAAACTGAATCTCCTTTCATATCATCTCAGGTTCATCCTTTCAAACACTATTATAAACTAAAGAGCCATAATGAATTTTGTCATGGGTGGGGGGGTTGGTTTGAAGCAACAATACTACATTTGATTCAAGAATAATCTATTGCGACCTATAATACCAGTGTGCCAGCTTTTTTAAATTAACTGACCACAGCTAGCAAACAGCTATTAACATGGTGACTGCGTGGGGATACAAAGATATGCAGTGTCTGTACTGCTGAACCACAAAGTATTTTTAAAAGAAGAAAAAATTAAAGAGGACGGCCTCCCCCTCCCCAACTGGTCACTAAGACAATGAACTTATTCAATCTTTACAATCTTTTGAGCTTCTTTATAGGAATATTCCACCAATTTCCAAAATTATAGCTGGCGGTTGGCTTAATATGATTTGTGCACTAAACAAATGAGAGTGTTCACAACAGGGCTAAGCATTATATTAAACTGGTGATTAGTGCACCCTTGTATATGTGTTACACGTCAAAACCATCACACAGCTTTGCAATTGATTACAAAAGCCTCTGTAAGTGTGTACAGTAATAAGGCCACCCTGACATCAAAACATCCAGACACAGCTTAGTATTCACTGTTAAATTCATCCATTCAACGGCACTGACATCAACATTTTCTATTTTCTCTTCCTAAAAAACTGCACGTGCCTTTTGTGCAGGAGGCAAAACCAAAAGGCTTAAGACGTCAGCACAGCAACATGGATATGAGTTAGCAATGGCCACACAAGCAGTTGTGCTGGCTGTGCTCATCCCCAAAAGGATGGAGGCACCAGTGCACTCCACTGGTCTCCAGTGGCACAGAGGACAGAAGTGGTGAGGTCAAGCTAAATCCTGGGTCTCCATCCAGGGCAGGATCATGCTGCTATTGGCCTAACAGGCCAGTTCAGATCATCTGTTCCTGCCTTTCCATCAACAACAGATGGTTCATATAAGAATACAGTATATCCTCAGTTATGAGGTTTTTTTTTTAGTTTTTGAGGAATATGGTTGCCTAAGGACAGATATGTGCTTTGCTATAAGACTGCCTGGTAGTAAACACCCTCTTAAAAAAGCCAGTAATTTTTTTCAGAAGCCAGTAATGAAAACTGCACATCTGACAAAACAAAATGAGTGTTTCTAACAGACTGAGAAATCCGTAAAGCTGTATTTTAAATTATTATGACAAATCAACAAAGCAACGAGTCCACTCTTGTAATAATTCTAAAAAATGCCCATTAAGAGACCAATGACTTTTTTTTTTTCCAGCAGGGAAGTACATTATTGTCCTAATTCCTTATAGTAAAGAACAAGAAAATTCTTCTGGCGCAGGCAATGTAACTGTTCACCTCAAAGGTAGATGCCAGGCTTAGAAAATTTCTAGTGATAATTCCCGAGTTTCAAAAAGCAACTGTGAGGAGTTGGTTATGATGGGGATGCATACAAAGCCATCGTTACAATGCACCTCTTCCTTCTGCTTATTGAAAGAGCAGCTTTGGAAAAACTTGAAGAATATTTTTGATACCAGCATTTTCTTTGCTCATCACTTTGACCACTGTTACTCCTCTTTGCCGTGGTTTCCCTTTTTCTGTTATATAAACATAATCTACTTGCTTTTTCTTTCAAAGCATTCTCAGCCTAATCCCCTCCCAACCTATTCTCATTCATTTATTCCAGAGGGGAGAGCTCCCACCTCCAGTCAGCCCCTGACAGTAGGCTCCATCACCCATTTGTTACCTTTTCAAGCAAGGTTCTTTGTGCTTTCTCCCCTGCTGCCCCCATGCTTGGGTAGAGCTCCTTGTTCATGTCCACAAAGCTGCCTCGTTATCCTCCTTCAAATCCCCTCTCAAGCCTCCTCTTAACTCTGATGCCAGAAAAAAAAAGCTTGACAATGGCTGTGCTGCTGCAATATTGAGCCCACTAGCTATGAAGCCGACCTCCTTATTCACTCCTCCTGCTTCCCCATCTGCTTATATCCACCTGTTGTCTCCTGTCGTTGGGTTTAAAAGTTATCACAGGAGAAAGGGCTAAATCAGCTTGAATTACTCTGCGTTTGCTGAGAATGCATGTTCCCATCAGCTGACATGAGGCAACTTGTTACCCTGAGAAAATATCTTTATATGCTTCAGCCATCTGGATGTAAATTCTCCGGGGGTAGCAGTTCTTTGCCCTGTATTTGTACGCTGCCTAAGGGCCCTGGTACTAGCTATTTCATAGCACAAAAATGTTGCTGGGTATATAGTAAGTATTATGTTCTTCTAGACACCTAGTTGTGCGTGTTGCCATAGCTTGGGAGCCTGGGTACATGGACAGAAAACAGAAAGTTCACTGAAGAGTTGAATGAAATATGGATCAGCCCCTTAAGAGTACTGAACATACGGCCCACATTTAAATATGACTAACACACAGGCAAATGGTCCAATTAATATTTAGCGAGTTGGCTGATGGACATATACAGCTGCAAACTACCTGGTTACCCATCCATTAATACAGTTACCATAAGTAGGGGGTTAAAAAAAGCTCGACTTCAATACCAACACCATCTACCTCTATCAGATGGCTATTCCTGCTGCCTCCTCTCCCACTCTGTTGGACAAATAATTGAGCAGCATCACTCAGTCTAAACAGCTTCATAGGCAGGATTAAAACTTTTAGCTACTGTGAAATTATTTTATTTACAAATCTAGATTCTATTTTACAGATGAAGTGTTTTTTGAGTGATGCTAACAGAAATGTGTTGGTGCTGTACAGGACAGGGAAGAAGACTTCCTCTGAGTGGGGAAATCAAGTCTCTGGATCATTCAAAGTACAGGAAAAACATGTTTGATTGAAACAATCAACCCAATTTGCCATCTGCATTTAGTTAAAAAAAAAGAAAACAAAACAAAACCAAAAAAAAGGAGGTATTTTTACTCTAAAAGTAAATGCACAGAATTCAAAAGCAAAAACCTCAACCTTTAGCTTAGTGCTTGCTTATTGTCTGAAGGTGAGGCTTGCATTAGCCCTTGCCTAAAAAACCCATTTAGGAAAATGTGGGATCAGTTTCTTCCTTTAGAAAAAAAACCAACAACTTTTACAAGTGGAAAAAATCCCACAGAGGCTGCAGGGTAATGTTTTTCATTAACCGGAACACACATTTTCAGAAGTAAAACTGCATGCTTTTTTCTGGCAATAATTAACAAATTATTGCATATAATTTTTTTTAAATTACTCCCCAGATAATGACTTTTCTGTTTCTTTACACCAATGAATATTGCCAACCTGTTTGTTTTTAAGAACAAAGAGAGAAGTCCAAAGCCCATTGCTGCAAGCCATATTTCCAATCCCTATCTTCTGCATAGTTTTGAACTATAAAAAAGAAAATCTTTTTCTAAAACTTAATATAGAAAAATTAGCATGACCAAAACAGTTTCAAACCCCAATCTTCAAATGAAAGTGCAAAATGAATTTGAAACTACAAATGAAGTAACATTTGTTTTAGTAAACAGCAATTTGTACAGATAAGGTTATTTACACAAGAGCTCAACACTTTTTTTCCATCTGTATTATTTGACAAGATGGATCCAAAATTCAAGAAAAGTAAAACTGAATAAACAAGAGTATCCGTATATTTAAAAATCAATTTATTTTATTACGCCATCTAATAGTAAATCAGCACAATGCAACTGCCATTTTAAGAAAGTCTTACGAAGTTTGAATGAGCAAGTGTACTTCATTACAAAAGATTAAAGTTTCTTCTTCCCTACAGTGAATACAGGTAATTTCAGAAGCCGTGGCTTATAATTATTCACTGCTGAAAGGCTTTTAAAAGGTCCATATTGAAAACAGTGACCCCCAGCTTCCCCTCAGAATGAATGGAGGCAAAAATTCTCATTTTGCTGGAATGCTGGTTGATAACTGTTAAGCAAAACATGCATTTCTTCATTACAGTGTGGTCTGCAGGTTCATTTAAATAACAATATCATCCAGCATAAAAGTCACAAAAGAATTATCTGGCAATTTCAATATGTTGTAATGTATTATTAGTGCTAACAATGGGCACCTCGAGTAAATAAATGAGCGTCTTTTATTGGCAGCATTACTTCTGATTATTTAGCTTTATGGAATATCAAACTTTATAATTCAACACCTTGGTCAAGAGTGTTTGCTAGTGTAATTTTTGAACTAGAACTGACATTTTTAAATGTCTCTCCAATTTCCTCTTCCTTTCCCTACCATTCCCAAGAAAGTAAAAAAAACCCAAAACCACATTGCTCAAGCACAGGGAGCACTATTGTGTCATTTTGTAAGATATTTAAAGAGCCATCTTCATACTGTCATTATTTCTCATGACAAAATAAGCTCTAAACCTGGAAATGAGATTTTTTTTTTTTTGTGAAAGATATGAACCCAGTATTTAAAAATTGTATAAACAGTATACAAAATGCATCAGCAGCCTTTTCTGACTTGCAAATCTCACAGAAAAATTTAACATTTTAGAATCTTACTATTATTACAGGAATATCATCACTATCTCAGGACATCCCAACCCAGTTCATTACCATTAAGATAAAAATTACAGCACAAGAAGTATACAGCCTCTGGGCTTGATACAGCGTCCAAACCCACCGATGGACTGCAAGTGCTCTCTCGGGAAGTGTTCCCACTACGTGTCTTGGTTGGCTCCAGGAGGAGGAGCTGTGCTGGTGATCAAGGATCTCACTGCACTTTGCAGGGTATCCATCCCAACTGCTTTTGCAGTTTTCAAGGTGAAAACTCAGCCTGGCCCCCTCATCCCCGCATACATGGGGCTCATCTACACTCCACGTTTTCTTTTTCTCCCCTCTGTTGGTAACCCAGTCGAAACCAGCGTGGTACCCAGACATGACAAGCTCCAGTGTGGTCCCTAACAATGCAGGTGACCTGAACGCTGTGAACAGGGCTGTGACACTGACTGCAGAGCTCTCACACAGCTCTTCGTTCTGGTGAAGCTTTGAGGGCTCTGCCACAAATTTCCCTTAGATGCCTTTCAGATATGCTGTCCTCTGCCATGCCAGCACTTGGTCCCTTCCCATTCGCAGGATGTTTCTGCCCATACAGTAGAGCTGATGCCACAGAACAGTTGGCTCGGTGCAAAGCTTGGTGGTTCAGCTTATATTGCCAAAAAAGGTTAAGTTTGATTTAAGCCTCTGGTCTTTGCAATGAAATGATAGAAGCACACCCTCTCACATTTGATTTTGTCAGGTCGGCTGTAGGGTTGGTAACTTGGGCAGGTGGATGGGATGCACCATGGCTAGATTCCTTGAAGTACATCTGCCAATATCCTACATCTACTGAGTTTGTTAGTCACTTCTTCACATCCAAGATATCTCAAGATATTTGTTAATTTATCCAATTTGTGAAGTTACCCAAGATAACTTATGAGGATATCCAAAAATAAATCGCCTCACATGATAATGGCAGATTCAGTTGAGCCTAAAGAAAGAAAAACTTTTCCCAAAAGACAATGAACACAACCAAGTTGTGCAGCATGACTTGTGCAAACATACTTACACCACTATCACAAAGGTGATCCTAGAAATGGATGGAGACTGCTGGGATGCACTGAACCAGACAGCAGCTTTAAAACATGGATATACAAAAAATATCCTTCTTTTGTACCAGTGTATCAAGGATGCAGTTTGTAATTCAGGAAGAAAGAGTTTATTATTTTCACACATCTATAGGTAAGAAGAAATACAGTTCTGTTTAATGTTAGCTATATTGTTTTCACAACCATACGTGGCCTGGCACAGTATCAGACTTAAACGATTGCATATTTTATAATGACTGACAAGACAGAAGTCAGTCTTGTAATTAAGAAAGCATATTCAGATATGGGAAATGAAGGTTCAGTTCTAAATGTTGTAATACATTCTCCGCGTCATGTTTGGTAAGTTACTATCTGTGCATCCGCAGCGTAGGGCAGAGGTAGCACTGCTCTTTTCTTCCATTCTTTGTCTTGACAACCAAGATTATTAACTCATCAGTGCAGAGTATTTATCTTAATTTGTGTTTATACAATCATTTGTACAGCAAGGCCCTAATTTCAGATGGAGACTCTATGCACCACTATACTTCTAAATAAAGCCTGGCTAGATTTCTTCAAGTCCACAGAGCCAAATTACAGCAATTCATTTAAACAAATTGAAGAAGGACTTGTATATGGGAAGATATAAAGGGACTGAACATGTGGTTAGCAAGGGGGAGTTTCTTGTGCTGTTAATCCAATTCCAGGGTGACTGCTGGGAATCTTCTTTAATCAGTAAAGCCCTTAATTATGAAGAGAGTCTACACAGAACTGCTGAGGCAAAAAACAATGAACAAGTGTCATGGTTAAACTGTCTTTGCTTTTATAATTGGCTCATTTCAAATGTTTAATAGAGAAGTCTACAAACTCAGAACCACTGGACCAGAAGCACTACGCTGTTTTTATACAATAGGTCAATGCCATCAACATCCTGTAGCTAAAAAGGTATGTTCATCTGTGAAAATATTTATAAACAGTACACAAGTGCTGCAAGGAGTAAATAGCGATGAATAGTAGTAGCCTGTGACGTCTCCAACATGTGATACTGAAAGCCCAAAAAGCCATTTGGCACTTTCAAATGCTGGCACTAAATACGGTCGAGTAATGTGTTTCTGCAGCTCTCATTCTATACATGTGTGATCTCACCCTGAAGTCTATAGCCAAATACAAGAAAAGAAATAAGGGGGAGCTGCAGAAACATGTGAGAAAGAAATACTAAATAGTAGACCATTCTCCTACCCCTATTGCTATGTGGCACAGAGACAACATTAGTGATGGAAATTCTGCTGCAGGCAGCCAAAAAGAGAGAAGAATCCAAGCAGCAACAGAACTGCAAAGCTCAGGAAGATCCTACAGCCAAACTTACACCCTGTCTTAGCTCCCCTGCACAGATGGGTCTGATCGAGCATGCCATCTTTTTTCCGTAGGCCTAAAAGCAGTTCATTGGTCCTGACTTCAGCATATTTTTGATCTAATGTGCAAACTGCTAGACAGTCGCACACCAGAGATCGATATCAACCAAATACTGCAAAGGTTTCTGATAAAGTATTAACTAAGTGCTCTGACCAGTTATTAATAGAAGCTTTCTCAGTTGTTATAACCATCATGTCAAAACTCGAGCCAAAGGAATTTACCCAGGCTCTGTCCAAGGAATATGACACAGGAATGTAATACACATATGGCAAAGATTTAATGTATGTGATGACTGCTAGGCAAACGATGTTTTTATTGTCCAAGAAACAATGGAATATTCAAATCCGGTATAAGTAAGGAGTGAATAATGATGTTAGATCATCACACCACAAGGGAAACACAGAAGAAAAATTTGTTGCAAATTTTGTCTCTATGTGAACAAAGTAAAATGATACAGAGGAGAGGCAGACCATCAGGAATCAAATTGCTTTCAGGAAGAGGGGGGCTGGCATTTTTTTATTGCCAGTAATTTTCTAATGAACTGTTGACAATCACAGATGTTCTTACACCTCAACCAGCTGGGGTTCTCAAAAACTCACCATGTGGCTGAGCATCAAATTTTAACTGGTTTTTACCTGCCTCTGCAATTCCAGCTACTCGGAGTAAGCCAGTGGTTTACATTTTTGCTGTTGGTAGTTGCTGGCTAAATGAAATAGTTTTCACACAGGTGTAATGGTAGCTTGCTTTTTGCCCTGTTGTGTAGGTAAACACTGCAGCTTAAAACCAGGAGCAAACCACGCATGCAACAACAAAATGAAAGGCATCCTGTAAATAGCAACAATAAAGGCAAGCAAATTTCCTAGCTGGAAAGAGATACACCATATTTCACTTGGCTCTTTAGGGGTATCATTCAAATGTGGACAAAATCACCAGTTTTCCACAGCTCTCTCCCATTTTTGATCACCAAAAAAGCCAACTAAAAAAGGATTTGTAACCAATCTCTAAGCCATGAAATTTTCAAAGCAGCAATGATACAAGATTTAAAGTAAACCCCCCGCCGCCCCCCCTATTAAGAATTAAAACCACGGGACCTGCTACCAGACAGTCACAATTCTCCACTTCTCTGAGTTACAGGGATCCTCTGGTCTTTGCAATTGCAAACCAGAGCATTTACTGAGAAAGCTACTAGAACGGGATGTAATATAGTCTCTGCTCTGGTTTGATTTCCTGAAATGAATTAGAATAAATTTAGAATTGCTCCAGATTACACAAGAAGCCAATATATATGACTATGAAATCTACTTTAAAAAAACCCTGGACACTATTACATTTACCTAGCTGCATTCCCTAACCCAAGGGTGGGATAACTGCCATACACCTTCTGTCCACAACTTGAGGGTCTCAAAATGCTTTATTTATTTTCCCACAGAAAAAAAATATTGAACTTTTACATGGGAATTTTTAGAGGCTGTTTTATATGGGAACTATCCCAATCTTAAACAGCTTTCCTTTACTCTAACAAACACTGTTCTTGTTAGCTTATGCTAAAAGAACAGCAGTATGCACAAACTGGTACCTCTTGAATCTTCTCTCTCAAATAAGGTATTTCTGAACTTGATAACATCAGCTGAAACATTCTGTCTTTTAATGACCTAGCAAAATGGCTGGCATTCTAAAAATGTGGTTCTTTTTAAATTACGTGTATTTGATAGTTTGACTCAGTTTTAATCATCTAATACAGAAGTGATGTGCTAATAATGATAGAAGTACCTGAAGATACCTTTCATTTACAGATTTCAAATTTAAGATCTCCCAACACTTTGTGAAAATTGCCACCTTCACTTGAAAGTCCATGGGGAAAAACCCCAGAAAATGCATTTAATGTAGTGAAGAGAGAGAAGAAAGCCCATCAGATTAGATATTCTAGTCTGGTGGTTTATTGCCAGATGGCACAACCCAGTTCTCTGTTGTCAATTAATGTATATAACAAGTAAAACAAAGGAATTAACTACAGCTTGTACTTTAGAACAGGGGTTTGCACATGTCACAGTCCTGGTAAAAATTCTTCTGTTGACTTCTACTCTGTATTGCAAGTGCATATTATTTTTGATCTTGCAGATTAAACTACAACAGACTGTCACACTGTGGGTCCTCCTACATGGAAACAGTGCACCTAGTGTCCTCCTTACACAAGCAGGACCATAAAGCACAGGGACTCTTGGCTCACAACTACTATTAACATACCACGATCGCCTGGTAGCTCAGCGCATCCCAGTGCCCAGAGCTCCCATCCGATTAGCAATTTATGATGCTTCACTCTTCAGGGGGACTGGAAGACCTACAGCAAATGCACCCACACTTTTGTGCTTAATATGCTCCATCCCTATGCAGTCACAAGAAATGCATGGGAACACATGTAAAAGCAGGTATAGCTTCTTGCATGTCACCGATGCACCACACTGTGGTACTCTCTAGGCTTAGACTGGATTGCTCTAAGGTGGAACTGCACACATTCCTGCTCCACATAACTTATTGAATCATGGTTTTTCCTGCTCTTGTGCAGAAAGCCTCTCCCTTCTTCTGTGGTAGCTTTCAGTAAACAAGGAACCTCTCTTGGGAGAAACTGCCTTGTTTGTTTCTCCCTCGCCCAAGCTCTCTGTACATTCTCCAAAAAATTATATTTTAAAGAATTGTGCTAAAACAACTGGCCATTTGTTCCATTTCAGGGGATGTTTTGTTGTTGCAGACCCTAAGCCTGTGTCAAGAAGCCAGAATGAATGGGATTTCAAAAGCTGCTCCCATCCTATTGCGCTATGAAGCATCTTTTGAAAAAATGCCAGCCTGTCATTCACTCTGTACTGTTAGCACCTTCTCCCTTCCCAGGGAATCTCAACCCAAAATGGAGACAAGACAACAATGGAGAAAGTAAATTAGCCCAATATTCAAAATGGAGATGGCAATGAGGTGCAGAAACACACTATACCTATGATTTCAAGGGGAACTTGTAGATTTTACAGCATGCTCTGATATAATCCAGCATTACTGTATACACGCATGTATTGTTGTTCCTTCAGCATAGTTTGATAGCTATGGCAAACATAAAGAAACATACTTCTGATTTAAAAAAATATTAGCTATTTGAAAAATCCTCCTCTAAGACTTTCCTCAGATACCCTCAATATAAAAATTTGTCTGTCTCTTTCTGTGTCACATAGATCCTTCCTTTTTCTCCTCACCTCATAAAAAGTAAATCATCCTTTAAAAAGCCAAGTAAAATTTTAAAGCAATATTTTTTTCTGGAGCCATGTAGTGCTTGGCTCTGTTCCAACCCTTACGCAGAAAATGTAGATAACATCTAAATAGCAGCGGCGTTTTGTTGAAGAGAAGTTACCGTGTAGATCTAATGCCTTGTCTCCTAAATGAAGTAATTGGTTTGATTGTAAATGACCATCAGGTCTATTCCACCAAATTACCCAATACACTAAAATAAGGGAAAGCTACTGAATACTACCTCTATGTGAGCCCCTAGTTCATAAGCACTTATTTATCTGACAGTCTAGCGTGAGCTCCAGCCAAGGTGTTTTTTGGTCAACGTTGTGAACAGCCAGCAAAACCAGAGGTCACCGTGGGGACGTGGATGGACAGAGAGCGCTGACACATGTGCCGGCAGACTACGTTGGACTGACTGAAGCTGTACCCTGCTGGGCTCCTGGAAGTTATCGCCCTCACTGGGGAGGTGGCTGGATGGGAAATGAATCTACTTGTGAACAGCTGCAGTTTACAGCCCAGTATTATACTGTAAATTAAACCAATGTCAGGCTACATTAATACAGCAGTTTATAAACAGTGGTAGAGGAACAAATGCACATCCCATTCAGCTATCACCACAGTGGTTGTACTAACCTCCCAAAGAAAGGCAGTATGTACAGCCACGAGCAGAAACTGCTTCAGCTATGCCAGCTTAATTCACTGTTGAATGTGTCTGTAAACCCCAGACATAATGCATGAATAAACCTGGTTTCCTTTGTGAATTGAGCTGGGACACAGGGAAAAACAGGCACAGACTAAAATCACATCATTTTAAAATATGAAATGAATGAGCAAGTACTCATATCCCAAAGCCTACGAATGTTGTATTGGCACTGTCGTCACTGCTTAAACAGAGGTGATCCAGAGACACGGAATTTACCAATGGGCAAGGGGGACTGCAGCAGGGATCCAGCCCAGAGATCAGCCTAAAGCTTTGAGGGACAACCTGCCCCTGCCTTTCAAAGCCAGGCCTAGTAACAGTTTGAGAAGGTGGACAGAACAGGTTACAACTGACACACTGATCTGTGCAACAGGCTTGGGGTGGCAGGAGGTGAGGGGCAGGAATTGTATTTGGCATCTCAAAGGTAACTAAACTTAGACCCCTGGAAAACATGCAGCATGTACACATGCGACATATAGGTGGAATTTAAGCACCTCTAAGATGGAGAATGGCAGCTTTGGCAGAAGAGGTGGAAAGCAGTCTCTGCCCAGGCTTTCCTTAACCTGGCTCCTATGCTTAGCTGAGATCTGTGAATCCCACGCTTGGAAGCAGGCCCTGGAAAGACAGGAGCGGTAAATTTCCTTTGCATGACCAGGGCTTAAATGTCCACCAGTAACCAAGGGGGAATGGTACCTCCAGATAAAACCCTTTGAAAGTAGAGTGTCAGTAAAGCACACTTAAACGTACTGACATATATAAAATATTTTCCTTGTGGCACATTTAACAGACTGTAACGTTACAAAACTTTTGAATTTATGGAAGCTTTGCCAATGGTGAAGTGTCACTAGAGATGTTACATGATTAGGACTAAGCACAAGGAAAAAAAAAAAAAAGACAAAGTTGAAACTACCCATGAAATTACAAGTGCTTGCTTTACATAGATTGTAGAACTTATTTGCAACAATGCCAGAACAGTGTAACTACAGCTGTCCAAAGAGTAAAAACCAAATAGTAACTAGTTAAAGGCTATGCAACAGCCTAAAATTACTACCATTAAGTTAAGAAAACAAGTTCTCCTAGAACATTAAAACTACCCATTAAATGGAGAAATGAATAACTGGTACTACTGAGTTGTGGCGCTTCATAACCTGTTCAGGAAAGCCGCAAATGAGATCTGGGGAAAATCACTGGAAGCAGAATTAATTTGTACCGTAATATTATGATACTCAACTACAGTCTAGAAAACCACAGAAAGATAGATAATAATGGTAAGGTTCTTAAAACCATGAAGGGAAGGAACTCCTGAACCATGATTGAAACTTACATTCTTACACTACCTGACTGCAGGGCGATGTTCCCCCAGAACTGTATCATATCAACACACAACCTCGTAAGCTTAAAGTCAGTGCTTCTTCTTTAACCTTAATATTCTTGCATGGTTAAACATTCCCAGCCTTGTGGAAAGAGAGAGGGGAAGACTACGGGAATCCAAACACCAGCCCTACTCTGTGCTACTGTTGTTTTTCCCACGGTTATTCCTCCTAGTCTCACTGCCGCTGAGCTTGTTATTATATACATTGAGAACAAGCCCAGTTGATCACATCAATTATTAAATTATTAATATGAATATATGCTTTAGTGAGGGACAGGTTGAAAAGAGCATGGGGCAAATCCAGCTTGGGTGGGACTCCTAAGAGGCCGGTGGTTTAAGAACCACCTTCAGCTTTTGATGACCAAAGTCCCCTGCTAGTATCTGCAGCACTTCAGAAGAGGAGAAACAGCAGAAGGCAGTAGAGTTTACATTGGACCTCTCAGGTTTGCTCTGCTCAGAAGAGATGAGAGCGGGACAGTCGCTCTGGGCTGGGGCATCTGCAGCTTTTGTGGGCTGCACAACCTGAAGCTGGTCAGACTGAAGGACTCGCTGATCAGCTGCATCCACAAGCCACAGAGTGCTCATGCTTAGTCTCCATGAGAATCTTTTTCTGGTATTGCTATGCTGGCTAGGAACAAGAAAGACAAAACCAATCCAAACTCTGCCAACGTTATTTTTCCAGCAAAACTTCCAGCAGTAGTGACAGAAACATGCTATTGTTGACTCAGCTCATGTCCTTCAGAGAAGTGGTGTAGCTATGCCAGGGATAATAGACCACTGGCACCAGTGCCAAGTTTGGCACTGACCTTGATTGGGGCTGGTGCCAACTACAATGAGTTACAACACCTTCTCAAATAAAATATGGCAGCAGATGCACCGAAGGTTCCCCATGAGTGACACAGACTAGTAGGAAAAACTCCTCAGGCAAGTGTGCAATATATTACCTATAGGGTGCTTCAATGAAATGACAATACCAAAATGGCTGCTGGAACAGAGACAGCGTTGTACAACCTTGACTGGAGCAGGGGTGACACAGGTTAAGAAACAGGCTGTTGACTAAGCAAGGGGGAATGTCAGCTTGACAACAAGGTAATCGGAAATGATTGCAGGTTCTCTCTCTTTGTATCTAGATCTGCATGTCAAAGCCCCTGTGGTTTTGACGATGACCATCAATTTATGGGCTTGCTACAATATTTGTGTCATCATCTTCCATTGAGACATTTAATTAATTTATATTTATTTTTTTAATGACTCAGGGCAGCATGTTACACAGGCAGTAATAAAGCTTGAAGTAGCACAAGGTTGTGCCTTCAATGGCTCTTAGGCTAATATTACTAGGACGCAACAAAAATCCCATTAAAAGGAGAGCATGTTCAGCACTGAGTACTAGAGAAGAGTATTTACATACTAAATCTTATTAATAAACACTCTGGTATAGTGAGAAAACAAATAGATATCAGCCTGAAATATTTAAGTACTGAGCCTAACACTGCTGAGCCAGCGTTAGCTGTCATAATCGATGGGAATTGTTTACACAGACTCCATTGCCTCGGTTACGCAAACAGATTCCGTGTAAACACTAGACCAAAACCATGGGTGCGTGGCCCCATTCCAGGCTACTCGGAAATGCAAGACAGTTCCAGTCTCAATGACAGCATCACCCCATGGCCACAGCGCACAAAGCAGTGATGGACAACCTACACTGGAATTCCTCACTCAGGACATCCATGTGGCATTGGGCAAGCCACTTTCACTCAGAAGGAATTTGTTCCACTCCCCTAAAGACTATTTTTCTCCAACAGCTCTTTAAGAATTATGGCAGAAAGTGAAAAGATGAGTGTTCTTAATTACTCCTATGGAAAAATCCTGTAGGATTCAGTAAAACTGGGGTGGGGATGGGTTGGATTTTTACCTAGGATGACAGAAAAGATTTCTCTAATGGAAACTTATGAGGATGATCCAAAGCCTTACAGAAAAAATACTCACTTTCACTAAATTTGAATAGAGTTGTGAGAAAAAGCTTCAGAGCCCTGCTGAATAGTTTTTCTCACTCAGATTCACTGTTCCTTTTTAGAGGAGAAAAATGCCTCTCACAGTATTGTAATCTAGAAGCTCTATTTTTCTCATGTCCCATTAAATATGTTTTTATGATCTCTCTTCTTTTTTAATATTAATGTAATATATATAACCAGTTAAACTTTGCCAGGATATGACATGATGCTACTGTTCATAAAACAAAAGCTGACTTCATTATATTTTACTTCAGGATAGTTATATCAGGGGCACACTGTCTGTTTCAGAAGAAAGAAAACACACTTTCTTCGTGCATTGAAATGTTATCAACTTATGATACCTAAATAAACTTTGCTAGGATAAAAAAGTTCACTGCATGCTTATAAAATGGTCCCATTTCTGAAGCTCCTAGTGTGTGTTTGACATTTTACTGCTGATTGGCAAGGATACTAAAAGGTAGTTATGTGGTTGAAATGGAGTTTCATATCTTACAGACAAATTTAAGATAAACATTCAAAGCAGACTCTGGATTTTGTACATGAAAATGCACCAGCTACCCATTTCATCCATGTCCTTATAAAATCTATCCAAGGTAACGTCATCCTATTTAAATCCCAATTAATACTACTAATTTGTTAATTTAGCTCGTTTTTGAGTAAGAATGGGGCAAACCAATTTGATCTGTTTGCCAATGCTGTAGAGCTCATTAATAGTGCTAGCAAACAATTATCGTAGGGTGGTGAAAGTTACCCTACCGACTGGAAATGCAAAAGCGCGACAGGGAGATGGGAAGAGTCAGAAGGGCTGCGTATTGCTCAAGGATGAGTTTTCACAACACTGGTCTACAGCCCACATCAAAGGTAACACAATGGACTTCATCTGATAACTTCAAAAAAATGTAGTTGAGGATCTGGAGAATTTAAAACCTCCTGCAAGTGGAGGCCAGTGAAGAAAAGGCTCCTCCCTCAGCTCTGTCAATTCTTCTAATATTCAGCTTGAGCATCTAAGTCCATGACCCCTCTAAAGCAAAGCCGCCGTGATGGGCTTTCCCCACAATGAAACTCAGCTGAGAACAGACAACTCTCTTCACAAATTACAGCATGTCTGAAGCGAGGTTGCAAACACTACAAGCGAATGTGTTAACCACTATCTCACTGGCCTCCATCATCTTTTCCCTATCATCCTCACTTTAAAGAGCCTTTTCATAATTTATTGTCTGGAAGGCAAAATATTTAATGCTAATATATTCAGGAATAGTATGCAGGAGGTTCCTAGGTTCAACAATCCATTTCTTGCCTTATCTGACAAAAGCATTTTGACTGTTTAATAAGAACAAAAAAATCCACATTTTAAATCCCTGGGAGAAGATATTTATTTAATTAGGAAGCTGTTGATTAATTTAACCCTGCATAAGCACCATATTTAGCTATCATTAAACTGAAACATACCTAAGAGTAATTAACATGCCATCCTTTAGGAACTTTCTTCTAAAAGCTTTTAAGAACTTGTGTTCATTGTTTTCTGTCCCGATAACAGAAATGTATACTTTCTTCATCAAACAACTGGAATATCAGAGCAGTTACCTTGCATTAGAAAGGGGTTCCTACCTCCTTTCTGGGATGCATAAAAATGTGCTTGAATTACTCTTTAGGGAACCTGATGCGGATCAACACACAGCACAGCTCCTGAGGTTCTGTCACAAACCTATTAGGTCCCTTGAGGACTTGAGAAATTAATTGTACCTTGGCTTGTCTGTTTATAAAATTGGCAGGGCATTTTTAATTGCATTCTCACCTCATGCACTTGTCAGTTTATTTTGGGGAATAAAATTTGTTTCAAATCTTGAACTACACAGACTACAATGAAAGATTTCTTAAGAGTGTTAGCTGACTAGCTGTAAAAAAAAAATAAAAAAAAAATCCTCTGGTTTCTTTGAGTACTTCATGGTGTGCCAAGGCTAAGAAATATATGCATCAATAAAACTTTTTAATTGTCATTATATTAGTGACTATATCTCTTGAGGATGGAATTATGAAAAGCACCGTTGTTTTCATATGTAGAAGAAGTTGTATTTCAGCTGGCTGCTAAATAGAACTAGCTAAACCCGAGGTCCATCACTTTTAGTCTGAATACTTCCTTACTTCCCAAGGAGTCAATTAAGCCAATGGAACCATTCACAGAGCAAGGATATTGGAATTTAGCCTCTAAATCAGCCTGCTAACTGGTTAAATTGTGCTTACTTAGGAAATGGTTAGAAAGCAACTCCAAGTTATAACATAAACAGAGCAAAAGCTCCACAGCCACACAAAAGTCTTGGACTGCTCCAGCAATTAGGGGAAGTTCAGTCCTAGTTTCATTCTATTTTTTAAGGAAAACTTTGGGCGATGTTATAGCTGCATTTTATAAAAAATGGAGTGCTTCCCCCTATCTTTCCCCAAAATAAAGCTGTATTAGTCATAGTAAAAATTCTTCATTTAACAAGATCTTTAATCTTGCAGAAATTAGATGCACAGCACCTTTAGCTTCTAATTCATTACTTATTTGTCTCTCAAAAGGAAGCCAAATTTCTTTTGAAGGACAAAAGCTGGATATGCCTTTAACTTGCAAATAATAAAGGCATTTCTTGTACTTAATTTAGAACAAAACATAGCAGAAAAGGTCTTTGAGAGCAGAGCAATTCTGCAAACAGCTTGGCACTAGCCTAGTAGTAAGAAAAGGTGAGAGGAATGTGAACCAAACTACAGGTGCTAGGAGAAAAAACACTTAATGCTCTATATGTTAAATGGGTCTGCAAAGGCCTTTGAGAACCATGTACTACAGAACGAAGGGGCCCCAAAGCTTCCCGTTGAGTTGTCTCAGATTTCACTACCGTAAGAACTTGCCGTTACACAACATAACCAGACCCCACCATCACTTCACCACGCATCCCGACGCTGACTGCATGTCATGCTCTAGGCTTCACTACAGAAACGATGGCATTTTAAACCAATACTCCAGGGCAGCCTTAAGCTTTTTAGCTATCGTGAGTTACAAGACCTTAAGTGGTTCTACAGTTTCCCCTCCAGGGCAATAATGTAATATCCCCCAAAGGCTTCTGGCATTGCATGGAAGGAGTGCATGGGCTCTCCGGCCAGTGTTCAGTGCTGCAGGGAGGACAATGGGGCATGCACCCATCCTGCTGCCCGAGCACCCGGCGAGGTGCGGAACCCACCTGGGAACCAGCCAAGTTCATCGGCTCCCTGCAAAACTCAAAAGACACAGGCAGATTTGAAGCAGCTGCATGGAAGGGAAAAGCTTTCAGACAGGAAGAGAGCTGTGACAAAGAAGCACAAGTACACGTTGCTATATGCGGCTGGAAATACAGGCATCTGTTCAGGGGAAGTCCAAAACCAGCAAACTACTTAGAAAAGTTGCAACATTTAGGACCTAGAGATCACTGCCTAGTCTCAAAACATCTCAGTAAGACAATAAGCATCTATCATCAAATTGTCGGTTCAAAACACTGTGGATTATGTGGTTATGGGTCACCAGTTGTCCACAAGAACAGCTGGGGAACTTGGAGCAAGCTGCCTTCACTGTATTAAAATACCGCAGTAACAGGCTAGTTTTCTTTGCAGGTGCCATACAGAAGAATACAAAGCCGCATACTTCAAAGTTACCTCCAGCCTTGTGTGAAGGATAGTTGTGCTGTGTCAGAAGCACATCAGAAACTGTTCTGGAGTCACTCTTCAACTTAATGATCCCTTGAGTCACCAAGTTATGCCATCCATAGACTGGCAGATAGTAAAAGGGAAGGAAGGGTATGCAGCAGAGGGACTCAGGGATGATGGTCTGCACAAAGGCCAACAATACAGAAGCCTTATCAGGGAATAAAATACTTCCCCATCTTCCTTCCACCCCTCTGTCATTAGCCCTTTGCATGGGTGGCTTATCATTGAGCCTTTTTACAATAAATAAAATTACCAAGTGAAATCAAAACAGGATGGTAATGGAAATGTGTGGAATCCTTGTAAATGCAGTATGACAGCTTACATTTTATGACATAAACTAATTAAAACATGCTTATTTTGTTTCTCAAGCAGCATTTGAACTCAATGAAATAAAGTATTTCATGGATGTCAACAGAGAGAGAATGGGAAACTATCTGTCACATCGCCAACCTAAAGAAACATCATGTGTATCCACCAACACAGAACAAACCAGGCGCACACACAGATGGTGGGGTGCAAAGCTACAGTTTTGTTCACTCATGAACCCTACAGTCAGCAGAAGACAGTCTGAGAAGAGCGTGAAAAGCCAGAGACTAAAGACGTGCTGCGATTTCAGTCCCTCAGTCACCCGAGGCCCTTCAACAAAAGCCCATCAAAACTGAACAGACCATCCTAAAGCTTCCGATTTCTTTGTGACTCTAGGATGCAATTTCTCCTTGAGTCTTGGTTCTGTACATTAGATCTCAGTAAAGTGGTTCCCAAGAGAACATCACTTCAAGCATCGAAAACAAGCCCTTTTTATATATAGCAAAATAAAGGCATGAAAGACCTGAAAAACACCGTTAACATTTTTAATTAGTCCTGTTTTTCAAAAACCTGATTTCTATCTCGTATCATATTTAGGCGATAATTTGTTGGCCACAGATGTTGCTCCAAAATTGGAAGTAGAAGTTCTTTTTATTAGGGATTTTTAATAAGGAAGACTCATATTTAAACCAGAATAAGGTAACAAAGTTTTATAAAAGTGTGTATCTAATAAATTACAGACATATAGTATTATTATCAGGCAAGGCAGCAATTTTTTGTTGTTTCATAACGCCATAACCATTTGATAAAGACCCCAGTTCTGTACATAATCTGTTTCAGTTTCTCCATATGGTTTAAATGTAAGGCAAAAGGTCAAAACACAACCTTAAATATTTAAACTGGTCAATGACAGTCACACTGTCAATGAATTATCTAAAGTTTACTGTTAAATATGGATAGCCTTTGAGGTAACCTCCAGTACATGTCATGGCTTTCTAATGAGTTATTAAGTTATTAAGCTATGAAATATTTCTGAATTTTAAGCAAGACTAAGGAGTAGAACCCAAGTAAAACAAATTGAAAGGATAATAATTATGCAACATCTTGAGATGTACCAGACAGTCACACTATGCATATATAAAAAAAATACATTAATAAACTGAACATATTAATAAAAAGCTAAGACTGGCCTTTCAAGACCTCAACACTAATTGGAAAGGATTTAGACAGCATATCTTGAATAACTTCCATTAACAGTTTTGGTAAGTCATTTTCAACTATCTAAAACTGGAATAACTTATTCTTCAACCACACAGTTCATCTACTGTATTACCATTTGTGAAAGATCAGTGAAACATCATTAGACAGTCTGAGTAATGAAGCAATTGTCTAATTGCCCCAACTTGAATCTTATTTCTGATGAACTTAAATGATTAACCATGAACTGGTTTCTAGATTTTAAGCACCACAGTTCAAATACAGGCCAATGATTATCATCATCCCTGAGATAATTGACTTTGAACTCTGAAGAATTCTTTCAAAAAGGGTGACACGCTTAAGCAGATTTTATTTTTAACAAAGAGGCAAGCTTCAGAGCCAAGAGATAGCTGTTAGGCCACCGTACCTAGAAGGGTAGGAAGCCCATGCAACCCTTCAGCAACTTTGTGATCTACTGTGGTACCCATCCCGCAGAACAAAGGGATTACTGCAGCAGGAACAACCACCGGGCCTCCCATTTGGCAGCTGACAAGTCGCTCCGGGGTCTTTCAAGTAACAGCCGCTTATCCAAAGTCTTTTTGTAAAAGCCTGAGTACATACATGCACATCTAGAGCCCACGCGCCAGGAAGCCAGACAGCCGCTAACAAGAGGACTTTGTGTAGGCAAAATTCCTGCTGAGCTGGGAGACAGGCTCCTGACCCACACCCCGACAGTAATGCCCAGGGACACCTCATGCCAGGGTTTAACCAAACAACTATGCAAGGATCAGGCCCCAGCCATGGTAACAGTTACCTTGAAGCCTACAACATCCACTCATTTATTGGTCCCAGGCTGTACCACACAGTCTAGATGAATTTCTGTGATTCCCTAATTGCTGCACTCTCTGGGATTTGCATCTGCTGCCAGCTTGGAGACAGCGAACATCTCTGAGGCTTCTGCTCAGTTTTATTCCTGCTGCTCTCTTCACAACAGAGCACATGACATTTTGGGCATGTCAACTGCACAGACTGTGGCTGCAGCTCAGAAAATAGCTAGTAGGGAGAGGGAAGGAGACTCCAAACTCACCAGGTTATATCACTCACTGCAGGGAGGAGATCAGAAGACCCTAAAACTGATGTCCCACCTGAACATTTAACCATTGGGCCACTCTGGAATGGGTTTCTTCTAGCTCTCCTGTTGGAAGTGTTCAGATGTGAACAAAAACCTCACCTTAAATGTGCCATACGAATTGCCATGAGGCTACAGTTACTTGCTGTTACCTTCTATGGTGGTATAAACTGAGCACGCTAAATTTGGGAACCCTTGGAGTGCAGCATTTGCTGGGACTTAAGAGTCCAGATGCTGATCTGAGCATGAAAAAAGTGTGAATCAGAGATGCATTTTCCATAACTCACAGGAGTGTCCTAACCAGCATATTATATGCTGCTTGGAGGCACAGAGAGGTGCGTGAGGTAAAGGGGAAAAGCATGCACATCTTTATGAAACACAATTTTTTTTCAGGAGGGAAAACTGTTTACCTCCAATGACTGTTTGATGGATTGTATCAACAATAAACTGTAGACGAAGGCTAAATAACGAGTGTTCTTTTAAATCAAGACTTATGACAATCAAACCCATTCATTATGTCTTTTTGCATGGCTTACAAATGCAGCAGGCTTAAGTCTATTCTGCAAAATATGATATCCTCAAATATGTTTTTGGAAATGAGTGTCTATCAAGTTCAGCTGCTTGCTTGCATCTGTAGCTACCAGAACTTAACCCACTCATACAAAACGTCCAGACCATGAGAACATACCCTTAGGAACAACACAGTTGGTAATATCTGACTAATGTAATTCTTCTGGTAAACTTCGGAGTGCTTTTTTCAAAGCTGCAATGCCCTCTTCCTTATAAACCTGGTAAACAACAACAGTCTCAGAGTGACTGTGAATACCCGAGAAGACTTCATGTCATTTCAGAAGATGCAGGTAAGGAGAACAGTTTGCCACAGGGAAACAGAGAGAGAGAGATCGAGAGAGGACACCGTGTTGCCCAGCGAGCAACTGGTAGAGCGAAAGTAGCCGTGTACAGGAGAGTCAGGGTGGAAGGGACCAGCACCTTGTTGTGATGGTATTGCACTGGGTCAGAAGCTTTGCTACGGGGCATATTCAGACCTTTGTATTTGTCCATAAGCAACAGCCCTGTCATGCCAATAGCAGAAGTCTCCCTTGACTTGATGAAACTTACATGAAGGTGCAGTATCACAGATTCAGCTCTTCCCTTTAACCTAGCCCCCCCCCCCCCCCCGCCCCGCAACACAAAGTGTATTACAAATCTGCTACAGGAATCACTTCATCCAACATAGATATGCAGAAGTCTCAGGGGTGGAAAGTGGCAGCTGTTCAACACATTCACTCATAGAAACATTGCTCACCATCAGTACTTGTTTTGCTATTGTTACACAGTTATGTTAGCGGTAAAAACATCTGAAATATTTGTTTGCTTTTCAGAAACAATACTATAACAGCATTTTTTGCTGCAAATAATGCTTTGTGAACTACAGATTAATGAGTAAAACAAGTGGTTAAAGATATCTTTACAGTATCATTCCTTTCTCTATCCATTTTATAGCTCAAGAGCCATGTGTCTCTCTTTAACATGTGATTTGCAATGTAATACTCCATGAGCTTCCATATCTGTCTTGTATAATAGTTTCAAATAAAATTTGGCTCTCTGTATATCTTAACCTTGGGAACAGGACTCTTAAAATCCTAGAGGCCAAATACCAATATCCCTATAGGATTATCATGCACATCTGCATTTCTGGAAAGATGATATTTTTAAGGGAAAAGCTTTCAATTAAATGTTGCTCCAGAAACCATTATTTTGCCCGCTTTCTTGTTGCTCTCCTTGTAAGGGGCACACCACAGGGCAAACCTTGGCCATACTACAATTTCATCTGGTAGGTGCCCTAAGAAAAAATATTTGGAATAAGTTTGGGTTTTTTTGTTAGAATCTTTAGATTTGTAGAGTTAAGGTATAGCTGCCCTGACAGAGTTCATGTTATAGCAAGAGGACTGGAGGAACTGCCTCGTATCCCCACCTGAGACTAGACCTTACCCCGTCATTTGCAGGTAGAAAGCTGCTAGCAACCCACTCAAACTGTGAATGAAGCTGCAAATGCCAGAATTTAGTCAGGCTTTTACATTTTTTTATTTTAGCCAAAGTACTTGAGGCACTGGGTAGCAGACACTGCAGATTCAGATGGAAGAGTGTTTCCATTTTAACCTCCTGTTTATAATTCATTATCCAAAGTTTCTTGAAAGCTGCAATTTTGAGGAGGAAATTTCTTATTTTTGGTTTTGGCTAGGTGATCTTCTGCTTGCCTGGTGTTTTTGTTTGTTTGTTTGGGGTGGTTTTCTATTTGAACAAACACAGTTCAGCTATTTAAACAAACAAAATGTTAAACATGCATATTTCCCTTAAATATACTATGATTATTTTTTTTTAGTTGATTCTTGAAGCCAAAATAGCAAAGGGGTTAACAGCTAAAATCCAGAATGAAAACTGAGAATTCTTACCAAGAATAAGGGGCTGGGCTTGTCTTGGAGAGAAAATATTCTGGTTTCAACAAGACATATGAGCCCAAGCAAGCTGAATACTGACCACATGCAGCAGATTTTTGTGTTCGTGTTTTTGTTGAACTAAGAAAGGATGCACCCAAGGGAGAGATTAACAAACTGAGGCTACTCAGTTCACAATGTTTGTTGTCCAAGTCACAGAGCAGCAAAGAAAAAATGCCAGAAAGCCCAAATATTCTAAAAACCTATTGATTTTAATTTATTTCATGCTTCATAAGACTAGAAAAAGATAAGCTGTGAGATTGCAACACCAGGGATACTGAAAATATAGCTTCAGATGTGTCTACCATTTATCAAACACCGACCTTCCCCGGCATTTCCTTTTTTTTTTTTTCCCCAAAAACCCCCTATGAAACACATAAACTTAGAAGTGGAAACACTCTAAAACTCAACATGCTTAGTTTTCTTATCCTACCAGAGTCACATAAACTATCTTTTTAAATAGGTCTTAACCTAGTGTTTAGGGCGTTTTTTTCCCCCCCCAAGGTCAAGATTACTGTCTGTGGTTTTGTGATGTCAGTATTTATCACAATAAATCACTGTTCTGCTCCACCAAGATGTTATGCCAGTAAATATTACTGAGCCCTACATCGGACATAACAAACAACAATAAAACGAAAACCAACTGAAGGGTGGGATTTTCAAAAGCATCCAGCACTGGCCAAATTTGACACCCAATGAAGTGAGAGGTAATTTAAAGCAAAATTGAAGAAACCCAAACAACCATAACATTCCTTGTACCGTATCATAACGTGGCAATAGGAGGCTGAACAAAAAGTCTAGCGATTGAGGTTCAAACGTTGGTATTCTTTCATATAAGTCAGTTGGCATGAAATACCAGTGGAAGATAAGCAGAGCACTGATCGCTGAGGACAGACTGCACATCTCCAGGAGTCACCTCCCTGACAGTACTGAGAAGAGTGTTGGTTTTGCTCTCCTAGTGTGAGGGCACCCTGGAGAGGCTACACAATAGCTGAAATGTTCTTGTGACACGGAACTGGGACCTGGAATGAGTATTTACCCCTCCTGGTTTCTTGTATTGAAGATGGCTGATGCAGTGTGCTTCAGCATTAGAAAAAAGGACTTCTTTCTCATCCTAACGTGTGAGTAAAATAGGAGTGAAGTTCACATAGAAGGCCTGTGGTGTCACACATATGACTATGTAGTTCCACAAGGTAATGACGACAGCCCCTCCAGAATACCAATATATTAAAGACATTCAATAAAAAAACTGCTACAGAAATCTGCAAAACCTAGGTATGAAGACTACGTTACACCTCAAAGAACCATGTTTCACTACAAACAGTTCTGAAATGATTCAGAAAATAAATCCAAAGATAATCTCATTCTTCAGCTTTTAGACAGTTGCAAAGCACATGGGCCTTTTTACTTGAGTCGTAGCTAGGAAAAAGCCATTAAAAAAGAATTGTAAAGAAATGTCTTGCATGCAAAAGATGTAGTCCAGTGTAATTTCGTTTGCAATTCTAAGTATGGGGAGTAAATGAAATGCAGATCTGTAAATTCAAGATCATTACAATGCTACAAAGTCGAAGGCACTCAAATCACCTTCAGATGTTGCTGCTGTTAAAATTAACAATAACAGGAGCAGAGCTGCTAATGTTAGGATACCAAACTCAGAAGTCTGATCTATGAAAAAGGTTTGCCACTACAACAGTGTAACTATTTTGGCACGAGCTTCTACTGGAGTTGCAACTTACCAGCAGAAAAAAAATATGCTTTTTTGTTAGAGCTTATACCCTCCCCAAGCAAAATAGAATATTCTCGCCAAAGTTGTGGGGTGGTTTTTCTTTTTTTTCCTGGTACAACCATGTCTATACTAGGGCTTTTGCCAATACACACATGCAGCCAAAAATCACACCTCCAACTGACATTACTATACTGGCAAGCATTTCTAGCACTGGCCTTAAAGCAGTTATTTGTTCAATCACTGCTTTCCACAATCACCCCTCACCCTAAAAATACTATATTTCTTCACAGGTATAAAGTGAGGGAAAAAAATAAATCTTATCAGCTTAGGTCTTGTTCAGCTGTTTCTTACATCAGGCAAGGATTTTCCTTTTGCCTTCAAAAATGTTGAATTCCCCCCCTTACAAAAACAGAATAAAACATTCAGGGGTGGGCTAGGGGTGGGGTGTGTGTGTGGTTAAATAAATGAATATTTAACCCCACAGCAGAACAAACAAACAGAAATTCAGGTCAGCCCTTGCTTATCTTGCAACAGGGCAGACAGAGAAAGAACAGAATCCTCTTGATACTAGCGACTGCTGTTACCATTCTGTACATACCAAAGCCAATACAGTTTGTCAGCTTTAAAAGTGCTATTTCTGTTCCTATCGCTGCATCTGACTTCCCAGCTAAAGCAGATTCTTCCATAAGCAAAAAGTTGAACACTTTTCACTCCCCAAGCTCAAACAGAAAGTGATACTTTCAAGGGGACAGAATTAGTCCAAAACCAGGGGGTGAGGGGATAGAGGGAGGAGGGAAAGAACCTGCTTTTTCACAAAACCTCAGGCTGCCCTCCATGAGAAGAAGATTTTCATGTGGCTTGTCTTGGTCTGAAATTACAAAAAACAACTATATGTTTTGAAGCACATTTGTTTTCAATAGTTGCAATATTTTTTGCAAAAAAAATAATATGAAAACAATGGCTTTAAACATCATATGGGAAAATGGAGCCTAAAGTGTTTCATTTTACTTCCAAAGCTGCAATACAGTATTTTCTTAATATCCTCCACCTCTCCAAGCCATTTCCTGTGGTTTGTCCTAAAATTTAGGCTCGTCAGCCTAAACAGTAGTGTCAACTATGCGTGAAGAATCAACTTGCTCTTGGACTGAAAACAACTGCATCCTTTTAAAATGCCATGACTAGACATCACTAGAGAAGCCAAAACCTGTGTGGATCTAGAAACAGAACTTGCTTCTCCTTCTCCGGGTTGGTATTTTTCCCAAGCTCAGGGTCAAACAAGTCATTTTGGGAAATACCATATTACTTCTGCCTGTGCTGCTTCTGTTCTGCACACGTTCAAATAATAAGTAGAGACTTGGAGATATACAGTGGATTTGGCTTGATAGTAAATTAAACAAAGTTTTCCCTTGGAAGCTGTCTAGCAGAGCCTGCAGGATTAGTTGTAACTGCACATGGATGTGGAATACTCTAAGTTTTAGGGAAATTTCCATGTCATACACTGGTTTAATACACTACTGGCACATGTAACCTGCAGAACTCAAATGCAGATACAGATTCCAAGGTTCAGAAATATCCACATTTAGGATTTTGGTTTGAGCTCCTCCCTAGTAAAAACTTCTTCACTTGTGAGCACGTAATGATACTTCACAACTACAGAGCTCTGCTATGACTCTTTACAGGTTGGAAAAACTTGGACCTTTTATTGTGCAAGTAAGTCCTAAGATTACCAAAGGAAAGTAAGCCCCACAGCCAGCCCATCTGACGCAAGCAGAGTGACATCCGGACGTGTTTGGAGTATCAACACCTCTGACCCAGCCTCCTGCTGCCAGGAGCTTTTTCCTGTTTGGATTCAAAATGTAAAGACACCTGGGATCAAATGCAAATGTTCTCTTTTGATTTCGTCCATGGTGACGTAAGCTAAGGACTGCTCGACAGCACCCAGAGGAGCCGGTGCACACAGCCTGCAGGTACTCGGGGCTGCTCAGGTTCCCCTACGCTATTTCTTCAGCCCTGGGTTTCTCTCTGCCAGCTGCACTGAACTGCATACAGAAGAACAATATGCAATAAACGGGCATCATTAGAGAAGTGTTATTTTTCTTACTACCAAAAAGTTGAGAACTTTCACAATATCTTGAAACAGTGCTCAGAAATTACCTCTTCAGCTTGGCATCTGTTCCCTCTTTAGGAACAAAACAACCCCAGCAACTACAGGAAAAAGCCAAACTGACACAACTAAACCAAGAAAACCTTTTATCTATTCACCTCACAAGGTTTTGTTTGAGTTTTTTTTGTTTTGTTGGGTTGTTGGGGTTTTTTAACTACTTCTTAAAGGCTTGGAAAAAAGCATTAGGTGCTCTTTGCACACAGAACATTTATGACCTTGTTCAACTTCTTCAATATATTTCTTACTAATGCTTGCTCTATTAATGGACTCAGCCCAAGAAGTAGTAATATTACGCTTTTTAATTGCTTTACACAATTAAATGCTAATGTGTCAGTCATTAACAATAATGCTGAATGTCATGCTTTGGAGCACAATGTAAGCAATGTATTAAAAACAAATGCTTCACCAGGTTCCTATCTTTTAGTTTTTATAAGTAGTCAGAATAAGGAACCTAAAAATAAATAGCATTTATTGTCACTGGAGAAAGTGCTACAGTAAAGAACAGCAACCAACTGGTAGCCACAATTATAACCTCCACCCCTATAGCCTTCACAGAGCCTTTGCTGTCGCTGTCTGTGTAAGCAGAGGAGAGCTGTCTGCTTCAGGGTGAGAGTTTTCTTGGAAATGTTTACTATAATGAGAGAATTTTCTGTTCTTTTTCTTTTAATCACGACACTGTCCAGTTCTGAGACCTGAATTGGTGAAAAACAAACAAAAAACCAAAAAACATTCCCCCCCCCAAAAAAAAAAAAAAAAAAAAAAAAGAGAAGAAAATCACCCAGATGACATTTCAAGGAATTTAATAATCAGATGCCTCATTGCACTGCCTGGAAGTGTGTTTCACATTATATTAAAATTATTGGCACTCAGTCACGTTATGGCAAAACTAGCTGACACCATGCTTGGTTACAGCTGTTGCCACAACAGTAGTTACTTGGCAAGTGATGTGAAAGAGGACAAAGTGCTGTTGTGAGCTCACCCCAAGCTTGTACATATTGTGTCCCTAGTTCATAAAGAGGAAGGAAGAAAAGAAAGGCTGCCTTTTTCTACTGCGCAACCACATTGTGATTCTAAGTGAAGGTGCTTGTCTGTCAAAACTGCCTCCAACTGATAGGCTATGAAAACCACAGAAGGGGATGGAGAAGAACAAGACTCCTGCAAGAAATGCAGCTCAGACTTTGGGAAGGTAAGATGGGGTAAGCCAGGAAAAGGAAGGGCAAAGAGCTCTTGGAAAGAAAACTGGCTCTCTGTCCCCCAGAGGAGCAGCAGATCTCAAGCACAACTTTGTGGGGAGCACCAAGAGCGCATCACCTTCTGAAAAAGGCCAGCTGTGCTCCCAAGGGACTGTCTGTCACCGGCTGGCTGCTCTTAAAAATCAGGTCTTTGTGAGTGTGCTGAGGAGACACACGCCTTTATTGCTGCTGTCTGTGAGAGTCCATCCTCTTTACAGAGGGAAGGGTTTTACCTTTGGCTAAAATACTTGCATCTCTTTTTTTTTTTTTTTTTTTCTCTCCAGAAAGAAGCTGGAGAGCCTGCCTTACCACACAGATGGTTTCCCATTAAAATAATCAACAACAACGTTGGAACTCTGTTCCTTGAAAGGAGGTTTGTCTCTGTGCCCAAGTGAGCCAACAGAGGAAAAATCAGCTGCTACACATTAAGGAAAAAGTAACACATTTTAAACAAAAAAAACCCAAACCAAAACAAAAGGAAAGGAAAAAGAATTTTCATCCAGTATTTAATTGCAAAAACATGGTGGGAGAGAAAGAAGAGTCAAGAGAAACTCCAGGACTCCTTGCATCTGAAAAGCCATTTTGCAACATACGACAGAATGCTTCAACGCTGGTTAGTGCAGGGAAGTGTCCTCAGTCTTTTAAATTAATTTACTGAACCTGATGGCTTTTTTTCCACAACACAGTGTTACCCTAAGCCCCTCCTACAATCTAGTCAAGCTCTAACCATGACCTAGTGTTTGTTCTGATGCCCATGGTTTTGAGACCCATACTCTACATTAATCCAAAATGAAAAATTCAGATGAGAGAAAACAGCCATGCAGTTGACCTGTGTGAGTATTGACTGTTTATGTGAAAAACTCAGCACTTTCCAGGCAACTTAACCACCATGGAGTATCCAAGGTGCAAAAGTGATTTCCTCTGGTAAGAGGATCTCTCACATGTGTTTGCTTTTGCCAAAGGCTGATTTCAATGGTAGCCACAGGAACATAATATGTATAAAACCTGGTCTTACTTACTGTATGACAAAGAATTTATAAAGAAGCAGAACTGGATTATTTTTTACATTTCTTCTAACACCAGTTATTAGCATGTCATATGCAAGCAGTATAATCATAGCACTTATTTTTAAAATGTGGGAAGACACTAGAAAATATTTTTAAAATATTTTTTCCCCTTCTTTCCTCTTTATTCCCCACTTATTATTTCAGTATTCCCCTGCAGTGGGGAATACCACTACACATACATTAAAACTGCAAAGTGAAACTGAATATAAACAGAAAGTGACTGATTTCAGTTCACTAAGCAAGAGGGTTGAAGGCCCGAAAGAAAATAAACTGCTTTAGGGGTGGGATGTTAAGCAAATATTTACATGATTTTCCAGTTTTTATCAAACATAAAATATAATCTAATAATCATCTAAGGAATGTTTTGAGAACATTTTCCCTTAAGTATTACTCAACATTTAGACATGGACGATCAAAAAGTAGAGACCCACTCCCAGCAAGCATGCAGCAGTATTTATCTCAAGCTCTCCCTAGTAGGAAAGATTACAACGAGGATTAGGTTTCAAGCTTGTGCAATTGCCTTTAGACAAACACAACAATATGCAATAAACTACTATTCCCCAGATGACTTTAGAAAAAAACAAATGCACACTAATGACAATTAAGACTGAAATAAAAGAAGAGCCAAACGAGTAACAATGCAGGACAAAGAGGCCCCCCTGAAAGATGCATTAGCATGGAAGCCATCAAATCAGGGGGTGGTGGCTTTCCGTGTGGGAAGGCACTCTCTGGGGCTGCCTCTTGGCTCCTCCTCACAAAGGAGCTAGCTGCTCTAAATGATGATGACATATTATCAGGGGTTGGATCAAAGAAAGCAGGGTACAGTGGGTCTCAAACTAAAGTCAGCCTCAGAACTCAATAGTTTACAGAGGAGGGCCAGGTTTGATAGTCCTCCCAACTGATCTCTATTATCCAGGTCAGCCACGACAGTATTTTCCTACGAAACTTGTATTTAACTGGGTCACTTGGAGCAAGAGGACAAGACAGAAACTCTGCTGCAAGCTAGTGTCTACATTTATAAAACTGAGCTCTTCTCTGGTATCTTGTGCACCTGCTCCTCCTCTCAGGTACAGAGAACAAGTATTTGGGCACAAGCTTTTCCACTGACTTCAATAAACAGAATTATAAGCACACAAAAATCACTGCCTGGAACAGAGCATGACAGCATCTTTGCAGCGCTGCCTTTTCTTCGGGTTCACTCAACACTCCCTGCTCCACCTATGTGTTGTCTGTTTACAGTGTGCATCTCTGAGATGAGGTCCCCATTTCCTTAAGTTTACTGCTAAGCATCTGGAACACTGCTAATATGGTCTATGTATATTATTAAAAAACAATTCGATAACATGCTTTTAACAACATATATGTGTATCATATAATTCCAAATACTGTCTTATTCCAAGCAGGACACCAGGAATTTACTAAGAAACAACTACTTGTGGGCAATTCCTGTTTGAAGAATTATAAATGGCTTATTGCATTTGATCACTTAAATTCCTCGGAGAGGAATCATCTGACTGAACTGGCACATGGGAGCCTAATTTTCCCACTGCTTGCTGGTAGAGCTTTAATAAATCATCAATAATTCAAAGATGACCATTAAAATACGACGAACCAAGTGCACCAGCACAAGAGATGTTCTGTAAAGAATACTAGTCATGAGAAGGGTGCTCTACATCATCGGTACCAGCTAGCATATTCAAACTTCATTTTACCCTAGCTTTCAACATGTGTCTGCTACACAAACTGTGTAGCAAACTTTCTTCTAACTTTACAGTTAAAAGCAGCATCATGTCAGTGGATGTTTCAACAAAATGCAATTGAAATCCACATTTTTATTTTCTTCTTAATCAGAAGCTGAACAGCAAAATACTGGAATTTCAAAGGCTCACTGGTCATCAAGTTATTACACATGAAATAGAATACTCAGATGATCTTTAGGGCTTTACCCATTCACGTTCTGTAACAAACTATGTTTCTTTTTATTTCCCCAGAGGCAAGAAGTGATGGTGCTAAAGGTAATTTTGGCCAGGGGAAGTAAGTGCCTGCCTACCTTTACCGCTGAGTCTACACACCTCTCCTCCACATCATCTCTGAACAAAGAAATGGCAGTGCTGCGATACCAAGTCATAAAACCTTGCATTTGTAGGGATGTATTTCTTCTTTAAGGAACCTTCAAGTACTTAACAAATGTAAAGTACCAATTCTTCAAAGGCTGACACTAGCCAGCAATAATACACCTCGTTCCACAGCACACTATAAGAACATAATTTCTGACAGAAGCAGTAAGGAGAGATCGGTAAGGAACAAGCAGTTGCCTGGGCTAGCACATCAGGTTTAACATTACTGCTCTTCTATATACACGCTTAATCGTTATGTCCCCAGGGATGCATTAATTCTTTTTGTCGAACAAACCCAAATACCCTTTTCTGTCTGCAACACACCAAAAATGTCACCCAAGGAAATACGAGCCTGTCACCTGGAGCCCCCAAAATTATATTATCTGGAGAAGGCAGCAAAGAATTGATACCTGCTCTTTCTCATATCTGCATTCGGTAGTTAAGGAGATCAGGTACGTACTTGGTAATGGACTGTTATGGGAAATCAGATACTCCACACCCCGCTCGTCTAAATTCTTCCCATGCTTCTCTTCCACCCCTTTTAAATCCATTTAAGCCATGACTCCAAATCAGGACAGGCAGTGCTACCAGTTAGTCCACCATTCACAGACTCTCATCAGGTTGTCATGTTAGGACCATGCACAGATTAATTAGGGGCATTTGGAATGCTTTGCCGAGATAGGGAACATTATCCTCATTTTAGAGATGCACAGAAACAGATGCGTCCAAGTTACCCAAGATATGCCCAGGACAAAGCTAGGATTCAAATATTAGTAGTCAAGTTTCTGATTTGCTTTTCCTGGATTGAGATGGGGGAAAAAAAATAAAACTCTCAACACCTTTGTAAGATTAGAAATAAGTTAAGTTACACAATATCTCAAAATCAATAGGCGATACATCATGAAGCATACGGAAACATTCCAATGCTTAATATTCAACTTACATGAAATACAGATATGAAAAGACTATAAAAGGGACACTTATAGCTGCGGTTTAATTTGTTTTATTTTAAATATTTTAACCATGAAAATAGTGTATATTTTGAAAGCATATATAATGGCTTATAAAATGAGATGTTTTCTTCTCCTCACTCATACACTTGAAAATACTTTATCTCTAAAATTCATGCCAGCATAAAAAAGCCCTAGTAAAAAAATCTTTCCTCCCACCCCGAGATTAAAAAAAAAGCATAATATAATTAGCTTGCCTTTGAAATAGATTTAAAGACTTAGAAAGCTATGTCCTCATGTTTGTAACACTAAATGGAAAGCGAACACACTTCTTTTTAGTACACAGACTTCGTTATTGAGTATCTATTCAGTGCCTCTGAGTACAGCCACATTATGTAGGAACAGAAACCAAACTGAAAATCTCCTACGTATTAATATTTTGCTGCTATTTTATACAAGTGCATACAAAAAGAAATGACTAAGAACTCACCCTGACAGACACTCTGCTGCTTTAAAAGATGATCTCAAACTCAGCTAAAGAACCAGCACCCACAGAGCTCCCACCTTTATTAGCAGACCCATCGCTGCTGAGCAGCTGTGCTGTTCAGCTCAAGACTACTCCACCAGCCTTGCTGACCCACAAACTCACTCTTAGCCATACCACTTCCACAATTCCTTTGCCTTCGCTGTCTACTGGCAATGCCAGCCAGGCCTTCACCTGATGATACACCCAATTATATCTCCTCATAAAACACCGTAAGAAATGAGACTGAGTCCTCCAATAAATGCCTTAAATTCTAGGCATCTCAAGCACAAGCTATGGAGTAAAACACTTAAATGAACATTACTGCTTCAGTGTGGGATGGTATGATCTTCCACCTCCTTAAAAATGTGCTAGTGAACAAGATTTTACTTAACAATGATTTTTAATGTATTTTGCTGACTGTTTTTTGGCATTCACCAAGGATACTTTGGGGAAATTGAAATATCAAGCAATTTCCTTTGTTTCTAGCACAAATACACACAATTCACCTCTAGCCCTTGAAAAAGATTGGGTTCTGCTGTTGCTGCCTGTTTTATTCTGCTAAAGCATTGCTGAAAATAAAGTAACTTTCAATTGACTGTGAGAGAAAGCAACTTCTTGTCTCCCAAGTTTTGAAACCACTGAACCTTCTCATATTTAATAATTCAGACTTGATCCTCTAAATTTTGCCCAGGAAAATAAGATGGTCTTTATGTTCCAGAGAAGTCTTCACAAAAGTCTGTAGTACTGGATTTTCTGATGCTGAGTGATTATGAAACCCCCTTTTGTTCTTATAACTTCATGATGTATATCTATAACTCTTTCTTGTTTGTGAAGATAAGACCAGCCTTGTCTCTCTAAATGCCATTTCAAAGGAAGATTCACAGTTGTTTGACTTTTGATCTGTATGGCAACTAGCTCGACCACCTGCACTGGGTTCGAGCAGTTACTGAGCTTGCTTTGTACCATCTTATGAACACAGCAAGTCTTTTAAACCAGAACAAGCTGATGTGTGAATACACCATTTTACAGTGTAAATACAGGGTGCAACAATATGGGCATCTTTAATGACCAAATGTGTAAAGTGCATATACTGTTTACTGATTATATCATTAAATAAAACAGATGGCTCATATTCTCCATCCACGTACAGTGGATTAAAACACAATGGTGTAATAGTCTGGTAAACTGGTAATGTGAAACATTGCTTTGTACTGGTGTAGTAGTATAAATAGCTGTTCACAAATGAGGTACAAAGCCCCACTGCCACTAAGAGTAATTAGCTTAAGGCTGTACTGAAAGAATGCTACCTTCACAATCAACACGTGTGCACCATTCACACTGAAAACTGCATTTGAAAAAATATAGCGGTGACAGAAAGCAGCAAGGAAGTTTCTCGGCGTCGATAAAGTAGACCATATGCTTCCCAAGATCCAGGCAAGACCAGTGCACACTTAGAATCCTGTTTCTCAAACAATTCCCTATCTAAATGCATTATTTGCAGCAGCGATAAGCATGTCAGGGAAACACACGGCGCTTTATTTTGCTTGCACAAGTGTTTTTATCAGGAGTAAGGCAAGGAGTTGGTACAAAAATAAATTTAAGACACAATTTTTATTCAAGAAGAAAAATTACCCGTTAGTGTTGTAATCTTAAAACTATCAGCAGATTTACTAAGTACGACAAGACAAAGACTTTGCTCTAACTTGCAAATGTTACAAAAACCTTCTGGGTTACAGCTCAGTTAAGAGAGCAAAGTCCAAGCTAAACAAAAGCTCTTAGGTAATAAATGCTACACAGTGAGATCCTGCAAGTTAAACCATGTTAACACCTATGGAAAAACATTAATGTTTGTAGAAGGCATATAGGTCAGTGAAAAACTCTTCTGCTATGTTTTTAAAGTGGAGAGTACTAACACCGCTTATTCTAATAAATTGTACCTCCTGACTATTCAAATTCATTGACTAAATGTTCAAGTCTTCAAAGAAACTCAATTAATAAACTGATTTTAAAATACAATTTGAAAGTCCGAATTATAATCCTGAGTCCAAGACTGAAGGAGCAGTAGCACTGCAAATTTATCAGTTTGTCTGAAGCAAGCAGGTTGCACGAGTCTCTCCCATGTTTACATTATTTTAGATATTTCTGAAACAATTTTAATTATTTCCAATTAATTTAAAGCTACACAAATGTTGTAGAGAACATAAATCTCAGTGTTTATAGTTAAATTGTTTTTCTTTGTCTTTCCCATTTTGCTCCGTTTCCACACTGACTTTTCTTTGCCTTCTTGATTAGGTTCAAATCTTCCATTAGTTAGAGCGCCAGCCAAAATTAGCAAATTTTCATCCTTCCTATCACCAAGTAGACTAAACAATCTCTCATTGAAAGGCCACACTTTCTCATTCATTACTTCTTTATTCTTCAGACAGATGCTCAGTAGGTTAGTGATGTGTGAACATTTATTCTGCAGAGTTTTAAAGGTCCAACACAACATAATTACATGCTACCCAAGGATATAAACTCTCCCTCAGTTTTGGTCTTGTCCCACAGCAGCACTAATTTATTGCAACAAACTAAGTGATCCTGGTTTTCCTTAGCTGTTGATTTCTCACATTCATCATTTATGGCCTTCTTTGTAAAACTACAACCACAGCAAACAAACTTTGCTCAAGTCAAACGAGATCTGTATTCAATATTAGGGTGATGGATGAGCAAACTACTCACAGGAGTATGATGTGCAAGTTCAGGTCCTAGATTCTGTGGTAGAACTTAAGTGACTGACTTGAACAAAAATAATACTCAGCAAATCCTGAGTTTTCCTTTGTTCCAGTTTGTTGGTCACTTAATCTCTTATGTCTCTTGAGCACAGCCAAAACTCTGACCTGCTACTATAAGCTAGATTGAAAAAGATCTAACCTAATCATTATTAATGACAAGATTCTGATATCACAGCAGTTTTATATCAGTCAGATGACGTTACTGTTATCTTAAAGATAAACTCCTTGGTGTGTGATCAGAATCATGCTGGAAAGCTAAATTAATTTTGCTTTTCTTAAAAGCTGAAAATTTCCACCAAATGTAGCAAAAAAAGTTCCAAGTGCTACTGGAAATCATGCTCTGAATGCACAAAAGAGCTTCTTTACCTGATAAAGGTTAACAAAGCTCCTGCAGAGACCTGACATGAAACTAGGCGAACTACTTCCCATTCCCAACATTTGTTTCCAAACACTAGATGTGTCCAAAACGCTGGTGTGTCTACAGGCAAGGGTGGGAGAAACAAGTTAAAAATTCTGATGTTTTACAACATTACTGCCTTTTTCCTAAAAATGTTTAAAGTGCCACAAAAAAAGTTAAATCTCTGTATTTTGCTGATCTTGTTTGAGTTTCAAATGTTACTTTTAGTCAGCTTAGCATACAGTCTAGTGTTAGTCCAGATCTGCAACCTCATGAGAATGATTTTATTTTGGTGCCTCTATTTGCAAGGCTCAGTGACACCTACGCATAAAGCTACTGTTTGGAAAGGCTACGCTTCCAGGATTTGCCTATTAGAACAGCATCCAACTCTTCCATTTTTATGTTCCTGAATCCCATCAAAAGGTTTGGCTTGATGAAACCTGGAAACTATAATTTAATTCTGTATGCTATTATTTATATTCTCTAATTCTTGAAAAGTCCAGCAGACATTTCTTTCCACAGCAGAAGTCATGGGCCACGGCAGAGCAGAGAAATACCCTCAAACGCACCAGCACATAAAAGCTCTGTCTACCCAGGAAGAGAAATTTAGAGTAAACATTAGGGAAAACTTGGAACAGTTTGATCAGAGAAATAGGGACAGTTCATCAGTGTTCATCAGTTCAACAGGCCAGATGAGTATCTGCTGGGATTGAAATGAGGACACTCAATGCTCCCTTAACACAAAGGGATGAACCTTTCTGAGATTTCTTTTGGTAAGTCTGTGGATTAAAAAGAAGTTACCTGTGTAGCAAGACATCATGCAGCTCTGTGAGCAGAAAACATTACATTTAGGAATTTATGGCTTAAACACTCTGTAGTAAATGGAATGTGTAAAATTTGGCATATATTGTTCTGTGACAAGTTATAGTGTGAGCGGTATTGAGAACATCATCCTTAATTTACACCGGCCTTCAGGCGTTTGACTTCATTGATTTCTGAAGAGTTGTCTCTGATTATTTCAGCAATTGCCAACGTCAGCTTTTTCTAACAGGTTCCCTACTTCCCCCTGCTTCACACAAACAATCTCACTGCATTCAAAATATTTTCACTACCATCTCTATTCCTGAATATCGTGTCAGAAAGAACTCATCCAACTGGAAACTACTTGCAACCACTGCAAGAAAGCACTGCGCTGTTTATGCTGATATAAGACATGCCTTCTCATGAAAGCATGTGATGGGACATCTATTGTGGTTCAGACATGACAATGCTGACTATGAAACGCCTTTTGTTTCACTTATGACACTGTGAACCTTCTTAGGCTCTAGCTGCTCAATAGTAAGCAATGTATCTCAATACAGAGAACAATCACAAAGGATTACATGATATTTAAGCTATTACGATGCTTTACATTCTTGGTATATGCAGTGTAGGACTAGCTCAGATAATTATCCATCGGGATCCTGCTTTCCTGCAGAAACACAACTGTGCTTTAGATAATGTTCTTTCCAGCTGTTTAGCTGGATAAAAGTAGATAGAAGGGGGGCAAATGAGATAGTATTTCCAGATGATATAAAAGAGGGAATGGAGAGGACAGAAAAAGGCCATTGTACATTTAAAAAGGGAATGAAAAAAAGAGAAACATTGTCTGAAGAATGCTGGGGGCCCTGCTCATAATGGATGTAGTGTAGGCAGCTTGACAAACGGACAAAGCTTTCCAATAATCTGAAAAATAAAACAATGCTACAATGTAAGTGCTTCTATCTCAATGCATGAAGGACATGTCCAAGAATGCCTAGGTGCAAGGAGATTAAAACAGTGACTTATCTTATGCTAGGTACTTAAGTTATTAAAATGTAAAGATCAGTCATGATGCTCCTTCCCTTCTCCCCCGGCCCAGGTCTGAAGTAAACTTAACTCTGTATCACTTAGGTTGTTGCAGCTGAAGGTTTGTGAAGGCTATAGTGGCATTAAACTGTTCAGAGCTACATGCTTCCCAAGTTGAAATTGGCCCCATCCTGTGAGGCATTCAGTACCCTCAGTATATGGCTTGGAATTCTCCATGTACACTGCTTGCTGTAGCTATGGTGGTTATACAGCAGCTGAAATGACTTTTGCACCTTCTATGATGCATGAACTGAAAAGTATTTCTAACACCAGATGAAAGTTGAGTAAGATTTTTTGCAAAAGCATTTTGGAAACAACATATAGAACACTGTCGAAGAGAGATGAGTAAAGATTATTAAATGGCTCTCAACTGATTACTAAAAATAAGAAATGCATTTTACATACATCAGATTATGTCATACCTAAACTGAAAACAAGGAACCCACAGTGCCTCATACTACTTTACAGTTCTTGCTGTTCAGACCTAGAGGTACATTTCCCGTTTTTTGGTTGGACTCCTAATGATGAAGAATGCTTACTCTTGGGGATTTTGCTGACACTATATTTAAAAGTTTTCCAGTTGTTGTGTCCGTCCCTTCAACAAAGAAAGAAGGTTTCTTTTTAAAGTCAAAGTGAGGAACGACCAGGTACTAATTAACACCAAGGTTTAATCTGGAATAACAAACCCTGTGTTCCTTATCCAAAGACTGCCTCTGGATTAACAGCACCACAAAGCTTATCAGTTCCCTTCTGAAAAGATTCAACACTTCATAGTTGATAAAGCTTAGTTGCATATTAAAAAACAAACATGTACAATAATATAAGAATCAAGTAACTACATTAAATGCTTAAAAGTCAGGATTTTTAAAAAAAATGTTTCTACACCGACAGTAACAAGCACTAAAATACCCTACGTGCATTTTATATTTCCATTTAACAACAGGGATATTAAGGACAGGGTTTGCTCTATAATCAGCCTTGAGCAAAGAGCACAATAAAAGCTGTGTGGCTCCAGGAGATGACCTAGAATCATTCTGCCACTTACCCCTCTCCCTCCCACCCCTTACTCAGTCTCCCTCAAGTTAAGGGAATTGCTTCTCTGGTTTAAGTTAACCATATGCTTAAATACGTTCCTGAATGAAGGTCTAAATTATTGAAGTAAACAGCTGCAGCTGTAAATATTCAACATGGAGCAGAAATATTGCTAAAGGATTTACTGTTTCAATCATTTTTCAGTGTAAAAATACATCATGAAATAAAAATAGAAATAAATGTACCAAAAAAGTTGCTGAAACACTTTCTACTCAAACTTCTTTTGGCTTGAGACCAAATATGCAAAGTTCCTGCTGGAAAGAGGAGTTTCTCTATTAGCATGAAAACAAGACAAATTTAACTACATGTTAAACTTCTTATCTGTGATACGAAGATCTTCCTCCAGAAAACAGCAGACTCAACAGTCATGGCCTAGTATGAATGACACTGAGACAGGCTTTAGCTTGGAAGAAAATCTTTTTTGTTACAGACATTTGGGGATGGAAACAGAGACTAGTAGGGAAATAGGAGAAAAGGTCAGTGATAACACTCACTCTTTGTTTTGGTTTGCCTCAACAGTGACATGACTGTCTCTGCTGCTGTTCTTCTAGATAAGGAAATGCGGGCATTGTAGTGAGGAGAGAAGGCAGAACAGACATAATTAACTTTTCACATCTCTAGGAGTGGGAGAATGCAAATAAAAAAATTCTCGTGCATCCACTGCTGAATGGCTACCCAACCAGGTCAATGGGTGGAGGTGGAGCACCCCACACCCTGTGTAAAGAGTTGACCTACACTGAATGTCATCTCAGCCTGATGACCACTGGGGCCTCTTCACAACTGCTGAAGTTGTTTGAGAACTGCTAGGAACAACTGCAACCCAGTCCCAAGCTCTGAAGGCCAATTCTCAAACACTTATGTTTTAAATCACTTCTGCATAGGACCAGAGACAACGGACACAAGTTGGATGCTGGAGAAATTTCAATTAGATACCTGGAAAAGATTGCTTATTCCAACTGCTAATGGAACAGACTGCTTGGAGAGGCACTGGTATCTCCAACCTTTGAAGTGTTTGAGACGTGACTGGAGAAGTCTCTGAGCAACTGCTCTAATTAGGCTTGTTTTGAGAAGGAGGCTGGACCAGATGACATCTAAAGGTCCCTTCCAACCTAAATTGTTCTATGATTCTACAAAATGCTGAAGAATAACTGTAAGGTCTGGACTATCCTGGAGTTCAAAAGTTTAACTAGAAGTAATGCCAGAAGCAGGACTACCAGGATTTTTGCGGACAGAAGAGTGAACAAGTTTGACTATAACTGGCACGGAGGGCATGCATTCCGTTTCTGGTTGTAGTCACATTGGTTATGCAGCTGTTGGCAAGTCATATATAACATATCACCTGAGAGCTGAACGCTTACTGCTTCATTTCCATCAGCTGGAGGTAGTCTCTCCATCCTGTTGGAAACCAGGTTTTCAAAATCCCTTTTGTAAGAGCAAATGTGTTCATGAGCTTCTCAAAGCATCACTGGTAACAATTCAGAAGACTGAAATCTGAAGATTAAGAGAAGTTCTGGCATAAAAATTTCCTGGTGAATCACAGTAGAAGAAGTTGTTCTAGAGGGTAGTAGCTATTTTCCTAAAATATTTTTCTGCAAATTGGAGAAGGGTAGACGGAATTTATCTGCTAATTGGATAAAGATTCAAATCTACTGAAATTTTTATCTGGTTACTTTTAGGTTTGTTTGTTTCCCACTGGGCCATGTGTGGCTTGGAGACTGTCCAAATTCTTCTCTTAAAAAGTTTTTCTAGACTATTGGCTTAGGATACGGGTGAAACAGTGAAGATCTTTCAGAACATACTCTTTCTGCTTCTTTTTAACACATTTTGTGCTTTTAACACATTGGGGCTGAGACCGAGAGATAGATGTCTGAGACTGTAATATCGCAGGTGACTGCAGAAGATGCCGTTTCCTTATGTTAAAACCTATTTGAAATTAGGCTGAGTTTCTGTTACAGTCTTACAGTTTTAAAGAGTAGTCATAAAATGTCAGGATGTCCAGAGCTATGGATACACGTAAAAGGAAATTATTAATGTTTTGACATGATCAACATGCCAATATTATCCTGGTAATGCAATGCCACGAGTGGAATATCGTAGTTTAGCAGAATCTCAGTAGGTTTATTTACAGGGGGGTGAGGGGGTGGAGTGGGAAGAAAGAATGTATAGGTCATTGCAAAGTGCAAATATTTAAAAACACTTACTACAAAAGATCCCTTACCCAAAATACTGGGAAATAACAAATTCCAATACATGTCTGGCTACCTAGAGCTGTAAACTTGGATAGGAATACCTGTACCTCTTATGCCACCAATTTCCTTAGTGAGCTATGGCAACCTGCAAAACCTGTCCCCACTTTTACTCCCCATCTCCAGAACATTTTATGCACAAATACACAGCCGGGGAATTTAGGTCATACAAAGGCAGTAACTTAGCCCTCTAGCTATCTAAATATCTAATCTCCTAGTATATTTGGCCAGATTCAGAAGAGATGCTGCTTCACCTTTCCCCGACAGTAAAACCAGAAACAGGCATTAATTTGATGCATGGGGTGTTAGACCATCATACAACTTCAAGCATATCAGAAAACACATATTGTGGGAGCAGCAACCAAGGTGAGCAATGCTCAGTTTAACATTACCTTTTCTGTATAATAATGATGTGAAGAACAGTCCTCCAGCATTTTCCTTTATTGGTTCCAGTAATTAAGTGAAACATTTTGTGGTCTGTACTGAAGTATGCAGAAATTAGGACACAACTGCCAGTCTGTGCTAATAATTTTTCTTACAGTTGTACTTATCTAATTTGTGCTGATTTCTTGGGGGTCTGAATTTCATGATTATTCTTGTGACTAAACAACACTGGGATGATGCTGAGGCTGGGCTAATGCTAGACCCTTCTACACAACAGTCACAAACAAATCAAACTCACTGTAGGTGTATGTGTTATGCAGTTTTTAAATAGCATCCTGAGAATCTTCTGCTGCAAGCTGCATCTATACCAAGGCTTTGCTTTTTGCACGTGTACCTGAGCTGAGCTTAAATCCTAACCTGCCTTTCGCCTGGACAGGTGACTCAGCTCGGTGTTTTTGTTAAAGAAAAAGGAAAACCAGTGCTTTTCTGACACACAGAAACATGCCATCTTGGTGTTCAACTACATAATCCTTTTGTCTGAAAAGAAGAGCCCAAGTATATTTCGGAAAGATCACATTTTTCATTTGGCTCATGGAACACTTATAAACTAGGACTCCTAACTGTGATTCCCAAACACAAAACGAAGTCAAAGGTTACAGCATATGTTTTTGTTTCAGCTTCTCCAAATTATTTGCAAATGTATTCAAACACAATATGAAGAGATACTTTATTTTATTGAAAATAACAGACTACAGGGTGCTGCAAAAAAGGCTGAGGTACCTCAAGCATAAACACTGAAAGAATACATTGGTTTAGAAACCCATAAATCCTTATTTGAATCTGCCAACCTGAAAGCCAAGTAAAGCCCGAAAAAACTATTTTTCCTAAATGCTATGTCTGATTAAGCCATACTATTAAATGACAGCTGAACTTTAACATTAATATGATATTATTTAAATAACTGCATGATTTTTTTTTACACTAAAATGATGAATGATTTTTGGACAGCTCAATTGACATAAAGCAAGAAACCCCTTTAATGAGATTTGACAAAATGGAGACATATGCAGAATATTCGTTACAGCTCATGTCGCAGAGCCCTTCCTGGGGAGACTTGGGTTTGGTTGTGTCTTTTCTTTTGTTCATTTTTTTTATAGTTTATTTTGATTGTCTACAGGCACTGAACCATCCCTTTCAATTGCCACTTCCTTTCTCCATGGATTTTAAATTTAGCTTGTGTCATTTACATATTACTCAATCAGAGAATTTTATATGTTACAGTTTGGAGTTGGAATTGTAAGAAATCTGGATGAAGGCATGAGGTTCAGTCATTTTAACCTTTGTCAGCTGGGTATACAAGAAACTAATGAAGATATTTTTCTGAGAAGACTTACGAGGAGATAAATCTTGCACCAAAAAACTTCTTAAATTCTGATTGTGATATTTTCCAAGCCATGTGACGAATCAACAACTCTGCTAAAACTTTCTCTTCCTTTCTTTTTTTCTTTAATAAGAAAATTGCATTAAGCAAATATGCAACATAAAAGCCAATGGCAAGGGTAATTTCATACTGAACGCTTCAGAGGATGCTCTAAACCCCTTTAAAACTGTGTTTTCATAGCACCCAGCAACACCTATTAGAGGGATGCTTTTCTTCTTCAGGAAGTGGAATGTATATAGAAATACACGCATCACAAAGAAGCTCAGGTGCTGTTTCACTGGGTAAAGAACACATACCCAGAGATGCCATTAATTCAAAACATCTGTCTGGGAAGGTACCAACGGAAACTTAAGGTGGCTTATAATCACTGGATAACTCCCTCTCTGCAGTTCCACGTGGACTGTTAGGATGTTGCAATTTTTTCCTTTCTGTATCACCTCACTTTGATCCCAGGGACAATTTTCATAACATTGAAAGCATGGAAGAAACATGCTAAAACCACAAGGTCTGACAATGTGTCTGCCCCATCTATTCAGGCAGAATTGATCATTTTAACCGTTTTCTCTGTGTGTAAATTTACAGTGCCCCAAAACATTTACAAACTTTCTCACATAAAATCTAAGGTAAAAACCCCTCAAAACACTGAATCACTCAAGAGTAAGGAACACAGGAAATCATCATCAAAAGGCTTAATTTTAGAACAGACATACAAAAGAAAACCAAATAAAAAGAAACCAAGATGAGAAATGATTGAGTAATGGGTAATCCCTTAGGCTAAGAAAACTCTTTCCATAGCTGTGATAAAGCCTTTCCTCTAACCCTGCCTGCTTTATACCAGTGTTCATTCAAAGACATTGTACATAGCAGCCTGTGTAAAGAAAACCAGGTACATCAGCAAAATGCTGAGGTTGAATTAAAACTAAGCATAAAGGCACGGAGAGAGAGGAAAAAAAAATAAAGAGTGGAAATGTCCCTACCTTGGCCTTACCTTCGCAACATTCCTGTCAAAATCCTGGAACTCTTCCCCAGGTTTGCATCTGTTTCTCTAAGCTGGGAGAAAAAAAAAAAAAATAAAAAAAAAAATAGGCCTGTTAAAGGCAAAAGGCACACGTACTTCATTCAGTGCAAAGGACAGATATTTCTACTGTCATTTGAGTCAGTCACCTTCAGGTTTAGCCCACAACAAACTCACATGTAAGAAAGCCACCAAAGCTCTGAAACTTAAAATTTTTTTGTCTGGTGTTCAGTTACGCAAAGATGAAACCCACAGAAGACAAGACAAAGGTAACAAAGATGAACCAGAATAAAGAGCAAAAGCTTAACAAATAAAGGGTTGCAGGTAGAAGCTACACAAATTGGTATCCATAATTCCTATTGATGCATGCATGTATATTGGTTATGTATATTAGTGAGAGCATCAGGGGATGAAGAGGCAGCTATGTGCTGTGTTCCTGATGCTTTATGACATGAAAAAACAATCATATCTTTCTTTCACTGTTTTTCAAAGACAGAAGTTTAAAGCAAAAGCAGTAACACAGAACAGCGTACTTTAGTGAATGTGTTAAAGAAATACGCCTATACTGTCCCTTCAATACAAAACTTGTACTGACCTTACAGCAGCCAGCAGTGGGATGGATACCCAAATACTCTGTGAACAGTGTACAGTATGCACATAAGGCACAGCTGTACAATATATATTTTTGCACGTAAAGTTCACTCAGTGAAAATAACATATATAGTAGTTTGTTAGGACACAGGAAACCTACTTTTACAGCTAAACTTAACTAGCTGCCTTGCTCTACAGCGCTCTCAAAAACTTGCAGAATAGGTAAAAGCACAACTGAATAAAAAATGAAATCGGAAGATGAAATTTTTTGAAGCAAATGAACTTCATATTAAAAAAAAACCCAATTAGTTCTAATCTTTAAAAGGAGTTTAAACTTTCCTTCTATTTTTTGCGTTTATTAGTCTCCCACAAAATGTTGTCTAGAAATGAAGAAGTGTATAGGAAGAACAGTCACAATCCTATCACCTCTTTCGCTACTGACAACTGAAGGAGAGACATCTTTGGATTTTGGGGGGATTTTGGAGACAGTGGGACATCAAAATCTGCTGTAAATGATAATATAATGATTGTCAGCTATAAAGTAGCAGGGACCACTGTTTCTAACATGACCCAAACACAGCTGTGCGTACGTACATAAAACCACTCTTCTCCTTATGAAAGCTGAATATTTACTACTTCATTATCAAATCAGATTGAAAGGATTACCTGACTCATTGACTTCTTACTAAAGAAACATTGTTGTAGAAGACAAAACACATCCTGTGTTATAAATCCATCAAAACAGTAACACTGCCAAGAAAAGTGGCAGTCTTCCAATAACAAATCACCTTCACCATAACAAACCACTATTATATCTCGAATATATGCATAGCAGCAATATTAAAGTCAGTTTCTATTCTGGAGCCCAATACTGTAAATGTTTGCTACCAGGTTTAATGTTTACTACTGAAATCAGTGGTTGCAATCAATGACACATCACCTTTTTCCATAAATTTCCTCCTTGTTCTTGTAAAAGGTATTAAGGAAATACCAAGTACAAGCTGGGACTCAATACCACCATCTAAGACTTGCTCTTAGCAAGATCATATTCAGTGGGAAGGCTTGCACCAACTCTCAGATCTCTGTAATTATGTACCATGATGGAACAAAGATGAGCATTATATTCCAGGGAGGCCATTCCTTCATTTTTTTCCTGATTCATCTAGACAACTCAAGCTCCAGAAAAGCAGTTTAGCCCAGTGTGACACAAGTAACAGAAGAAAAAATGTCACAATAATTTTTAAAAGGCTCATTAAAAAGCCAAGTTCTTAGCTATGCTAGAAGGGAATCTGAAGTACAAATGTATGCTTTACATTGGTCTTTCATTTTTCATAAAGATGCATTTAACATTGGGGCTTCTCATCCCTTCGCACAGAAAAGTAGCGCTCTCCTTTTTCCCGTTACATGTTTGATCCCAACTTTCCCTCTCTTGCTGCAGGATTCCACCTGACAGCTAGAATCAGTACTGATACTTAGGAAGGGGAAGCTGAATCTTAGAGGTTTTACGCACTCCTCTAAGCAAGATGACCTCATAATTTTATGGTAATTAAACCCCCCACAAAATAAGGGAAAGAAACGTTAAAAAAGAAACAAACATGTACACGCATAGTTGGAAGATCTCTAGCTACCTCCCAAGAGAACATTAAAACACCATTTTTTTCTTCCTGCACCAGCAGAAAAAACAACATAAAGAGTTTCCAACTGTAAACTTGTTTTTATTTAACACTGATAGTTCTTCCATCATTTCTTTACCAACACCAGTGCACTGCAGAAGCCAAAGAACCGGTGGCATGCAAACCTGTGACACAGCATATGACAGCACTTCCTTGCTTCATAGAACTGCTGTAGTGAAAACGTTTTGAAAGATGCTTTGATATTATCAATGGCAAATCTACATGGTGTTTAAGAAAACTTTTAAAAAGTAATATTAAGAATAATACTGAGAAATGAAGGAAGATGAACACGATGCTGATGTTGATATCTAGTCTTCCTTAGACATATTTTAATTTGAGATATTCCTAAGAGATGCTGCATCTTTTACAGTCCTTTATGCTCCAGTTAACCTATATGACTCTTGTAGCAGAGCTTTTATCCCTGCTCTTTGGCTTTAAAAAAAAAAAAAAAGTTTAGGGAATTCCTCTCGACAACTGTTATTACCCATGTATTTTGTACTGTACGTGATTTTTTTATTTATTCAAAATGCCAGCTGTTTTGCCTTTTTCTTCATTCAAATGTTTTACTCTACAGACAGAAAAATTCATACATGTAAATTTAACCAAACTATAGCAACACTAATTCCTTTAAATTCTGCTCATAAGAACATCTTCCCAGTTTTCACAATATCCAACTGCTAAGAACTGACCATCATATTCATGCTGACATTTGACTTTCAGAAGACAGATTTGTTCCCTGGTTGATTATCTGATAACTTTGTGCATTCAGTGTAAAGCTATTATGCATTGACAGAGCACCCTCTGTCCTGGTCTTTCAAAAACCTCCATGAAACAGAAAATTTGCCAAGTTATCCAAGATCATCCATGACTGTGCATCTGAGTATATAGACAGCTGGGACAGATGCACTCATGTGGTTCTACTGGAGAACTTTTCTGAATACTCTAAACAAAGTATTTTAAGTGGTGTATGATTTGAAACTTGGAATTTCAGATCTTCCATTTACAACAAGAGGTCTTTCACTGAAGTGTGATACAATATACTTTCCTAGAATAGCCTTATTTTTAATATTGCTCCTTGCAGCTCACAGGTTTTGTCATCAAAGAAATCTGATTTTCAGGTGGAGGGCACAGAAATGGAAAAGTTATACTATGAACCATGTGTACAGAGTCATCAGAACTATATATTCCCTATTTCCTGAGGATTTTTAGGATCAGCAGAAAGGGGTACACATTTTTCATCTCCATTACCCAGGTTTTCCTTGTCCAGCTAGAAACACAAAAGCATCTCAGACTCCGCAGTCCCTATCGATATGAGGAGCAGAGGTGAAATAAGATACAAGGTTGCCTGAACAACATTTGGTAAATGCTCACAATCCTTAGTTACATTTAATGATTTAGTTACACTTAATGTTTTAAAGTAGCTAATGGCCAGGACTTCAGAAACCAACTGGTACAGCTGACAGAAAATGCCTTGTTAAAGCCATCATGTGATGCTTTCCCAATCAAAGCTATCCACGTAAAGAAACTCCCTGGGGCAGATAAAGGAGTTTTCTTAAGTGGCATCGGTCAACTAGAAGGCCTATGGGAGGACTTAGCTTTGACAAAATTGGACACTCAGGAAAGTGTCTGATCAATGTGTCACGGACAGAAAGTCACAGGTGCAGTCACTCCTGGTTCTGTGAGCAGAACTCGGAACCAGGCAGACAAATTGCTCGGACTGAAGTTCAGAGAAGTCGTACGCATTGGATGGGATAGGCCTCTGAGCACCTCCATTAACTCTGCAGAGCAGAGCTGATCCCTACAGAGGCAACAGAAGCCAAAAATGACATAGATGTGTTCTCTTGACTGTGGTGACAGAACAGCAGTGTTAGAAAGCACTACCCATTCTTGCACACAGAACTGCCTAAGGAGGCAATTAGCAGCATTTGCAGCTACAAGGAGTAAGGTTGATCAACTGTTAGAATCTCAGTCATGGTACTGAACTTTGTTTCACAGAAAGTCCAAGAAGCCACTGCAATGGACACTGTACAAACCCTTCAAAGGACAGAAAACTGACCTAACTATAATGTTATTGACAGAAAACTTATTCCCAACAGCGGATTTGCTGACTTCAGTGTGACTCCCTGTAGGAGAGGCTTTGCAGGATTGGGCCTGTGTAAGACACTTCTAAAGTGCTTGACTGCAGATGGCAATTATGTGTCATGATAGCAGCTGATTTATATAAAACTGATCAATATGCTGGGTCATTTTTGCATGCACAGAGAACTTGGCTCATGCAAATAAAATCCCAGCCCAGCAATTACTTATTATCAAACTTACCCTTTCCCGAGCACGCTGGATCTTCTCTCTGTCATGGCTGAGGTTTTCCAGCATCTCCTGTCCAATCTGCTCTGCATTAAAAAATCAAAATGTAAATCATGAAAAATACAGCTTATGACTGTCAGGCCTCAGAATGCCAGGTTAGATTGTAACAGTGGCATTTAATGTGTGTGGTAGCCTAATCAGTCCTCGCAACTGCAAAGAGGAAGACATCATTATACTAAATTTTAAGGTTTTCAAGCAACGTAAGACTGAAGAAGTTAACAAGCAAAGCATAAGCTGTCCCCCTGCAAGCTCTTGAGGTGGTCTAGGCCCTGGAAACTGACACTGACCCTTGGTCTGTGACACAAAAGCAAGGTGGCTTTCAGACTTGCTCCAAGCGCTGGGTGTTCTTACATCCCACACGCTCCCTAAGCTCACTCCCTGTCTTAGAAAGGAAGCCAGGAAGCCTTTGCAAAAACACTAGCCACCCTTATAAAGACACTGAGAAGTCATAGGAAAAGAATACTGCTCTCTGTGCCTCTCGGCATTTACCACTGATGCTTAAATAAAAGCTGTTTGAGGTGAAGCCCGGTTCCCGGTGTCTGTTTTGCTCCATCACGGACTATTTCTGGCAAGGTTAGAGGTACACTGTAATGAATCACCTGACGTTTTTAATAGCAGACGTAAATACTAATCTATTGTCATCACCGTTTGTGTACACAGGGGTTGTTTGCTCCCACAGCTTATGCTGAACCAAAGCCTGCAAAATTACAGGCCAGAGGCCTCAAGATATGGTAAAAAGATGACACAAGACGCCAAAACTTTACTCTTCAAACAGCTCCTGTCAAATGTTCCTCTAACGCTGAAATATTAGCAGCAAGGATAGAGAAGAGATTTTAATCTTCAAAGCTCTATAGAAACATTAAGAAACCCTCCCTGTATTTCCCTCAAGGAGAAAAATAAGTTAAATCGCTCCCGTTTTACAGATGGGGAAACAGGCTCCAGGAGCTGAAGCAGCTGTAGCTTGCCTCAGGACACAGCACGTGTGAGGCAACCAGCGGTTCTGTGCGCCCTCGTTGAGGCTATTTAGCTAGCTTGCCAGAGATACGCACCAAAATGGAGTAGAAAAACTATAAAAACATGATTTTTTTTTCATAACATCAAAACTCATGCCTTGCTTTTGTTCTGGTGAATGAATGGGATCTTAAAATGTCATTATTTGAGGAGCCCCAAGAAAAGTAATCATTAAAAATTCACCAATATGTTAGTAGAGCAAACATGACTATTCCTATCTTTTTTTTTAATAGATTCAGTCCATTTTCAGGAAACAAAAGTAGAACCACCTCAAACTTTTTTTTTCTAAATCCATTTAACACAACGTACACACTCTGCCAGATAAAGTCTAAGGAAATTCATTACATATATATTTCTCTATCTGTTGCCAAGTACAGTACAAGTAAGATAAATATTTCCTCAGATATCTGACCACAAATTGACATCCTCATTATGCTATCTTGTCCCTCTTGGCTTGCTGCTCTGTACTTTTAGCTGTATATACAATGCCTCCCAAAGGTGAAATGTGGTAAGATATATGGTTATTGAGTTAAAAAAGCTGTAAGGTGCAGCACAGCTATACAAATGGTAGCCTGAGAAAGCGATTCAAGAGAGCTTTGCCTATGCTTGCATGTCAAAGGACTTACTGGATAAAACTATACTGAGCTTATTCCTCATCAAAGCACTCAAAATACTGTAATACACAGACAGATACAAGCATTCAATGTAATCTGGGGGAGAAAAACCAAAGCAAAATCCCTTAAAAACAGAGGGAAAAAAAATCAACAAATTACTAGCCAAATAGCATGAGGTGAAATGATAACAAGTATTTATTGCTAAAAATTATAGATACGTTTGCACAGACATAAAGGAGCGTGAGAAGCAGATTTCGCTTCAAAGAAATAACTATAAAGTAAATGGCTAAAATGGCCTGGTATTTCACAAACAAAGCTCAAAAATATCTTTATAGGAAACAGCTCTATTTTTATTACACCAATTTTAAGCAAGTTACTGTGGTGGGTTTTTTTTTTTTTTTTTCATCTTCTTCCTGTCACTGGCAAGTTCACACTCTTAGCTTTTTATAATGATTGAGTTTATTTTCCAACCATCAATGTGACAGCAGCATCAACTGTAAGTGAGGGTAAAACACCGTCACTTTGACGAATAGTGTATTTTCCTCTCATTGTCGATGACTGAAGACATCAATAAATAAGGAAGGAGAGCATGTCAGCCAGAATATCACAGAATGAATTGTTGATATGACACTTAGGGATTAAACCTTCAGCCATGAAGTTCAACCTAGCAGAGGGGTCTGAGAACTGAGATAGCTGCGTTTCTTCCCAGCAGCCTCTATAGATAAATAATTGGATGGATCATCAATTTTACAGGAGCAGCTTTACTCTACATGCACTTTAGTTGATGATCTTTGGCCTTTTTTGGGCTAAAATAAAAACATAGAGTTGAACAAAGAGACGTAACGGAGGCAACATAATCTCACAATAAGTTTGCAAACATAAATTGACACCTTTATCCACAGATCCTCTTCGTATCCTTATTCTACTCAGAAAATTCACTGATGACAGTGAAACTTGATTTTTAGCTGGAAGGTCAAGACAGCCAAACAAAAATATTAATAAATAGAGAAAACACAGACTGATAAACGATATGAAGACATGTGTCCTCAATTGGTTTGCAACTGAAGGTGCCCCAGACTGGAAATAAAGTAGCACACAGCACATTTATTACAAGTTTGATACGATTGCTATCTGCTTGCTATCATTTTTCAAGTTCCCACACAACTCTGATGATCTCCTGCCAGTTAAAAACTTCACCTGTATGGCAGATTTATGCTTTTAGTGCAACAGTGCTGTATAGATCTTTCCAGACTACTTAGGATGCAAATCGTTGATGATGCTACAGTTATGTGAAAAGGTCAGGTTTCTGAGATATACTTTAGTGCAGATGCATAAATTAAGACCAGTACACAAAGTGAAGGGTGTTGCATGTTGCCAATAATGGTGTTATTTCCAAAGAATCTTAACAAACGTCAATTATTTGGGCATTATCCCATCCCTTTTAGTCGGTATTTACAGGCAATGTCTAGTACAGTGCAGTCCCAAGTCCTACAAAATACTGCATTGTGCTGCCTCTTCTAACTGAAATTCCCAAAGAGATGCACGAAATTATGTTCTAAATTACAGCTAAACTATAAGAAGCAGAAGGGTGAATGCATTTACATCAGTATTATCTATGTACTGACAGAGGGCAGGAATATTTGATATAGCAATTATCTCAGTCTTAAGCAACACTGTGATGAACAGAAAAAAATTTCTTAAAAAGTACATAATATTAACAAGCATCAGCCTTAAAGGGTGAATGCTAAAATTCACAGCTCTAAATGTATTCCGCCCTAAAAGTGTTTGAACAAGGTATGGGAAATCAGTCTCCTCAGTGATGAACACTTTAATAATGCTATGTTGTGGGTCCAACACAAACGGTGCCTGGTTTTATGAGATTGCGTTATGCAAAAAATACTACATTTCTTATCCTAACACTCTGAAACTAAGTAGAAGAATGAAAAAGTCCCAACTGAAGAAAAAACAGCCCCCCAAACCCCAACAAATGCAAACCCACCTTTCCCCCTTCATGTGTGCAAAAATCAGCACATGGTTTTCAACTTTTATATTAAGATAAACACAAAAGATAATGATCACTTCTACCGATGCTTTACACTCCTGAATATGCCTTTGATTTGGAATTTGCCTGTAACCTATATGCAGTATTTATTTATACATACAAATCATAATTATTTAATACATCTTCCACAAAGTTTTATTTCTAATACCTACACATATCAAGAATGCAAAATAAGTTGTGCTTGACTGCCTTTTCATTTCCTTTTTTTGCCTCCAGCCATTTAAGTATTTATTTACTTTATCAGCTAAACTGATTCTGAAAGAGTTTTTTCTAATCACTCAAGTCAATAACATTTTTTGCCTTAAGAATTGACTAATATATTTACTCCAGAGACAGAAACGATATGGAATGAGCCTCTCTAGGATTCTGAAAAAAAAAGCCATACATTTTTTTGAATTTCGAAGACAGAGTTCCCATTTATCTCTTTGTATGAAAAATTAAATAATCCAACATGGTTCACACAGCACTTTTCCTCTGAAGGTATACTGAGTATATGTGCATGTCTGTATATATATTTATATAAATGTTTCAGAAGAGACAGCAGATACCTTGATATGGTTTAAAATGTAAAAAAAGCTTAAAAACAACAACACCATGGAGAGGATGCCTGGAAATATGATTTACCCAATCTCATCATACATACAATGCATGCATCTGAGCTACATAATTAGTGGTGGGAAAAGAGAAACTAATTTACACTGGGAAAAGCAGATGATCATGTTAAAAATCAAGATTGCTGTTATACAGAATCATGAAATAAACCCCCAAAAACACCATGTACTGTGCAAGAAAGAATCAGGGTAGGAACTCACTCTGAGATCCTCAGCCTCACAGAGTGAATAATGTCATTGGGGAGTGCAATTCTGTGTTGTCTTTGCACACAGAATTTTGCTCTGAAGATGCAGCAAACGCTTATGGAAACTTTTTGGAGAGGAACTATGCTGACACAGGCAGAAACTCAGTAAACATATTAAGGCTAGGACAATTTTTCCAAAAGCCACTCTGTTTTGGACAGGTTAAAAGTTTAGATTTTAGGAGACTAAGATAAATCAACAACAGCGGTTTCTGGAAAAAAAAATCTAGAAAGTGTTAAAAGCTAGCTGTTCAGAGGTGACAGCAAGCAGATCTACAAACTAGGAAAATATATGTTGCAGGAGTTGGAAGAATTCAACTTCTCAAGAATAGGGCTGAGTCCAATGCTTTATGCTCCTGACAGCAGAAAGTTAATAAAGAAAGTGATGACATATCTTGAAGTGTACAGACAGGTAAAGGTCCTATAAATTTACAAGTTCACGGTTGATATATGTTTACATTGAACAGCCAATATAATCAGAGACAGAAGGATTTAGATCATTAAAGTTATTAAACAATAAGTACAGGTTAATACAGATAAATGAAGGATAATATAATGGCTATAAGCCAATGGAGAGATGATTTGTAGAGCATTAACAGAACAGTGAAATATGAGAGTTGGTCCTCAAATGCCCCAAGAATCTGCCACAGATAAGTTAATCTGCATACTGTTAAGTGGTCACTTAACACAATAAAAAAAAAATTAGCTACATGCTATAGGGACTAGTTGGCCTCTTCAGCAGAAGCAAATGCTGTACCAGTAGAAAGAGTACTGACAGTCAACAGTGTACACTGAGGACATCCAACACTTCCAGGGCTGTCAGAAGTTCAGTTGCAAGAGAGGATAAAAGAAGTTGCCCAGTTTTACTGTGAAAGCAAAAACCACCTAAAAATATCTCCCAACCCTCCGAAGTCCAAGATGTCCACCAAACTTAAAATAAAAGCATTTTTCAAATGAAAAAGCTACCTATAAGCTATAATGGATGTTCATGAAATTATATTCATCGGCTGACCGCAAAAGAGGTCCGTTGATCCCAAGGTCAGGAAAACCGGAAAGAAAAACATCCAGAACACCTAATCAGAATTCAGGCTTTGTGCTTTGTTCAAAATAAGGAAGAAAAGGTATTTGAGGAAGATGCCACATGCCTTTAAGAACAAACTGGGAGCATTTCATAACCAACACTTCCCATGGTCCAGCCCTACTCTGTCCTTCCCCAGGAAAAAAAAAAAAAGGCAGATGAATGAGAAGAAAATAGGAAAAAGAAAAGAGAAAGATGATATATGACAGACCTAGTAACTTCACCTCCAGTAGCCTTTTCTTCTTCTAAGGTTTCATACCTTTTCTGAAATCCTAACTTACATCAATCTTCTGGTATAAAACTACTCATTTCTCACTAACTGATGTATTTTTTTCTGCCTACTCCCATCACCCATCTAGCTGAGCTCCTTTACGAACATCCTCACAGCAACATTCACAGGAGGTGGCAGACTTTGATTCTCCTGAGCACTTGTCTACATTGAAGTCCAGCCATTGTTCCAGCCAGGCACCAGCTCAGCAACGCTCATCTGCTCCCAATTCCTCCCTTCACATCATCTTCCCACCACCTTCCTTCAAATAAGTTCTACGGCAAAAGAAAACCTTGCTTAGTGCATCAATAAGTAAACAACGTGCTACCCCCTTTTCAATCACTTATGTAAGTGAAGTTGGAAATGAACCCTCAGTATCTTCTTCTCCTTCTACTTTACGTGCTGTTAGGATGGAAAAGTCCCTGCTCGCTTGGAGCTTGGTGCAGGGAATGGGTGCTGCTGCACTACAGTGCTACCAATCTTTAACTTTTCTGAAAGCAATTTAGCAGGGGAGAGTATTAACAATCCTGGCTGCATCTAAATTAAGTTGCAGAAACGTATCCTCTAAAGCACGAGTCACAAACCATCACTTAATTAAGCTTATGATTCCAAACAGCACTGAGATGACACAACAATGAGCTTTGGTTCCTCTAACTATGGCTGGATTCATAGTGATGATTTAATCGAAAATGCTCCACCATCTACCAAATTTGCTATAAACTCAAAGCAGTGTAAATAATTACTTTAGACCCTGCAGTACTAGTTATTTCAAAGACCTCAAATGTGTAGGCAGAGAGCTGGCAACTTATACTCCTGCATTCAGCAGCTCATGGCTCATAAAGTTGGCCCTACCTCTATACTTGATTTACTCTTAAAGCAATAAAGGCACTTCAAGACACAGAGTTGCGCGTGAAATAGATGAGAGACTTTCAGCCAACCAGCAAACAAAAAACATTACATTAGGTCTTCTAAAGAGAAGAAAACATTTTGAAATCTTGAAATGTGTTTTAAAATTGAAGTGAGGAAAAAGATTTTTTTCAAACTTATTTAACTACAGAAAACCACAGTTTAAATATGACATTTAAACAGTACAAAGGCGAAGTAAAGTCTGCTAGTTATATCCGTAAACACTGGAACAATTTGTTGTTGTTTGTTTGTTTTGTTTTTTTAAAGTGATTCTTTGTGACCCATTTATGGAGCTCAACCTTATCAATAGGAACAAGGTTCTTTGCAGTAACTCAGCTTCTGGACATCAGAAAATCTATGAGAAAAGTACATCCTTCAACGTTTCAACCTCAGAAACTGTTCCTTGAAGCAAAAAGCAATGCCAACAAATGAAAACAAAGCCAGAGCCAAATAAAATGACATTTCAGTTTGTTCAGGTTTCCCCCAACATCCTGATGTAGCAGGTTTATCCTGAATCCACAGACCGATCAGAAAGTCAGGAAAGCTGGCAACACAAGCAAAAAGTCTATGCTTGTTTGATCTTTAATACTTCCATGAAGGTAAAGAGTGTTTTAACCTTTCTCGCACTGTTCAGCAATTCATTTTAAATGTGAATGGAACTATCTCCTGCTGTACTCACATTCATATTTAAACAATGAAAAATAGAAATGAAATAGTGTCCAGACATTAGAAAAATAAAACAAACCTAGAGGATGATTAATAAATAATGCTTAAAATCGTTGACCAAAAAGTATAGCAGTCTGTGCAAAAATAAAGCATTCTAAAAACTGTGTGTGTGTGTATATCTATCTATCTATCTAAAACTTTCTTAAACATCAGAAAGCCCACAAAGCAGGTGAACAGCTCAGCAACCTCAAAGCTGGCTTCAGTGCAACTCATTCTTTGAATACGAATTAGCAATGGGTAATCGCAGCATATTTATGAGGCCTTTTGCCTGGTCCTTTTCTCCAGTGAATGCTGTATTATTCATTGCGTGTGCCCTGACCCCAGTGCGCTCCTGTTCTGACAAATCATACTTGATTAAGACAAATCTTTATTAGTTAGCTAGTCAACTTCCCCATTTATCATTTGCAAATCCCATTCTTTTCAGATACAGTAAAAGTAACTGAAACCATTTTTTCTCCATATAAAATAAAATGCTTGTTACAGACAGCAAGTGCAAACAGTAGCCTAAAAGTCAGTAACAGATGATAAAACAAAGGTTTAACAGGCATAAATTACAAGTGTGGCAAAACTCTAACACCATAGTGTACTTAAGATAGGCTGAGAAACATTAATTAGCTCATCCTTTCGATGTTTCCCGTTTTTCCACCAACTAAATCTCTCTCTAAATGCCATATAAATGACTATTGCAAAGTTGGAGGCTGAAAGTACTGAGGTTTAAAAAATAATAATGAAGAAAATGCTGAGGAAAGTTATCGAGGTTTCTACCAAAAAAAAAAAAATCTTTTCAAAGTTGATCTTTAAAAGGAAGCAAAATGAATTCAAAATTATTCATGAAGCTTCAGTTTCCCTTGAAAACGTAGTATTTCTCCAATGAGGTGGCAGTTGGGAGAAGAAAACCCTCTTTCATACAATGTTAGTTTATTCACTGGGTAACTTAAGACTAGAAAACTGTGTGATGTGTAATGCACACCAGTTTTGTCATGATAGTGGTTTTGCTTGCAGGGAAGGATGCTTCTTCAGTCAGGACTCTGGAGATCTGGAGCAGCTCCTTGGAGATGGAGGGACAAGGAGCAGAGGGAAAGGACAGTACATAGCTTATTGGGCTGGCTGTGGTTCAGGTTCCAGCTCTGCACTAGAGTTTTATTCTGGACTCTGGAGGGATGTCTAGGAAACGCTTACTTACCCATATCTTTGGTGATGAAGTTTAGTAGTTTGCGTATTCTGCTACATTTTGAATCTTGGTTTTATAAATAACGACATTTATACCCACCAATTAGAAGCTGTGTCCATTTGAAATACACAGTAATTTAAAAACCTGCACCTAAAGGACAAAACATCAATGTAAACATCTCTGGTGCTTACAGAGCACACTTCTTACAGACTCCTGTCTTCCTCCACTTATACCTTCCCATCTTCAGCCATTTTTCCTTTGTTTATATCTTCACTTTTATCCTGCATGGCCAAAACAGCTATGGATTCCACTCCTTTTTCACACACATGAGCTAAGTGCTAGTTATTTCCATCTGCGATGTTGCCTTCGATTACACAGAGAATAATGCTGAGAAAACCACTACCTCAATAAACCCACAAGAAGGGTACAGAGGGAACAATGAAAAATACCCGATGGCCTGGCAAATCACTGTCATCCAGAGGTATACAAGAAGGAAAGAATCCAGGCTGATCTTAAAATCCAGGCTGAGTTTGCAGGGCTGTGTATAGTAAAAAAAAAAAAAAAAGTAAAAAAAAAATATTAAAAAGTCTCTGCTCTTGTACTTGTCAAAAGAAGATATTTCTTCTCAAAATTGCTGAGATAGAAATAAAGACTTTCCCATAATAGATTTTTTACAGCACTCCTCAGAGCAGAATTATATTTTAAGGATCAAGCTAAGCTCTTCCGATGGTGTTTAAGAGGTAGACTTACATGGGGCCTTTACTGCATGTAGACACAATTTTTTTTCTAAGGCATCCCTGCAAGGAAAAATTGTTGCAAAACCTGATTTTTCAGTAAGTGTCTAAGATGACAAGTGTGATTTCTTCTGACGGAGAAACTCAGCAACACTTACCAATGCTTTTGCCATCTCTACATCAGACTACCGCTATATAGTTTAACTGGAGGCAAACCTGGAGACTTCTAAAAACAAACTGCTCCAGAACGGGGCAGCATCCTGCATGGGGCAGCAGTTTTTGCTTGCATTCTCCCCAAGCAGCTGCCTGCGGTGCTCCAAGCACCACCCCAGCTACTGGACTTGGTCTTTGAGTGCCCGATGATTCAGGTCAGGGTTACCAGAGACTGCTTCTCTGTTGGGTGGCACTTGAGCTGCTGTCAGAAGGGAGATGTACGCTGGAGGTGCCATGAAGAAGCAGGGGCAGCTGAACAGTCTCTCTGTGAGGATGTCCTAGGTTTGGAGGACATCTCTCTTCTCTCCTGGTCTGCCAGCCCCCAGACACGTTAGCATGCAGAACGTGCTGCCACAGACATCAGGTGGTCTGCTGTGGGATGCAATTAACAATTTTGTAGGACTTGCTAGCAGGCCACTGTTAACATTTATTTGTGTGAATGTTCTGTACGCTGCAGACAGGACAAATTAAGTATGTTTTTCTTTGCGGTAGCTTATTTCTACATTTCTAGAGGACCAGCACGAGCGAAACAGTAAGCCCAGCAGCCCTTAGCCCGACACAGTAAAAAGATAAGTATTTGGATTTTCTGTCATGCCTAAAGATCAAGAACACGGGGAGGCAAGGTCAGATCTGGGAAAGGACTCTGGACTGCTGGGTTCTGTATTTGAAATGAAAGGCATGCCACCTATGGGCAGGTACCATCCAGCCGACCATCCGCACTGATGTTGCGTACCTGTGCCCATGGCCATTTTCACATTTTATTGCTGTTTTGGATGCCAGTAAAAAAAAATAAATTGATCTTCCTGAAATTTCTTCAAGCAGTCTTCAACATTGCAGGATAGGGATTCTGGAGAACAGAATTCTATTCCTGGCTCAGCTACTACTGTACACCTGGTAAATATTTGTGCCTGTTTCCCCATTTCTAAAATGGGCGTGAAGGAATCCACATCGGCAGAACATCATATGCATCATTAAAAGGACTGTATTCCTATGGAAGGCATGTAAATACTGCACTTAGCTTCTTATATATTAATTTTCATGATAACTACTAGTTTGAGTGTAATTTTAATTGGAAAAACAATACTAGAAATTCTTTTTTAAATGAAATATGAAGTGGTACACTCTCCTCAATGACAGGACATGATATTTAATCTCATAAAGGATTTCCAGATTATTTGAGCATCAAAATACAATTATCCCATGATCTACTGAATTGATAAATTATTGCAGTATAATATTTTAATGTAAACATCCAGTTTACAAACATAACTTTGCTGGAAATTCTCAAGAAGTGTTAAACCGATGTCAGTGTCTCAGTAATTTCGCAGTTTAAAAACAGTTAGAAATGTAATGACTACACTGCACTTGATTAAAGCATTTACAGCTCTAATCAAAAACTGACAGCAAGATCAAAGATGTTAACTTAAATCTCTCTTCTAATTATGTTTAAAATGCCACACCTCAGGCCTGTCTCTCCTCTTCTTTTTCAAACCAAATTCTGCTTAAGAAAGATCTAACACTTCTTAACAGTTCATTATCCAATAAAACTATTCAAAGCTTAAAAGCAATCTACACAATTAGTCAGGACCTCAGGGAGTCCACCGGTAGTCTTTATTACAGGGCTTCATATTAAAACACCTTAATTATATTTGTCAAATGGATTTCATTAAAACCCATCGTCACTTTAATTTTCATATTTTGACAGTGCTGGCATAGCATTATTACCACCTGCCAAGCTACGAACTACAACAAAATTATCAAATTCCTTCAAATACTAAGCAGTTTCTTTTTGTACCTGACCAATGATTTCCCTCTTTTTGGTGAATGCATCATAATTAAAAGGAATAATTAAAATTCCATATTCAAGCAGCACAGATGCAAGCTAAACATACAGCGTATCCGTTGCAGGTGTGTAAATAAAAACCTATATGGATACCTGGTTGCCAGGAGCACATAATACAAAGGTAGGACACATATACTGAAGTGCTGCTGAATAATAAAGCCAAGACATCAAACAGAATGCACTATTATTTAATCAAATGACAACCACGATGACTTGAAAGCAGAGGACATTTTAACTTCTACTCATTATACTGTCATTTCGACACAACAGATCTGGGGATTATGACCATATACTGTAACCACCGTTTTACTTTAGACATAATCCATGTAGGTTCTACTTGACTTTAGACAATCACACTGAAACATAATTAGAATGAAATTGTTCATCCTCTCTACATACAGTCAGTACTGTGAGAAGCTTCTGATATTTATGATACATTTCCAATGCAGGACATATCAAATGTTGTTTGTTTTTTTTTTCTTAATACTCCATGCAACAGCAATTAACGGCTTTAGATAATTACCAATAATATAAAAACTAGGTACCAGCATCTGTCATGCAACACTGTTGCATGGGCTGTTAACATCATGTGGGATATAGAAGTAAATTATTTCCTCTTTTTTGTTGTCTGAAATACTGTATGGAAAGCTGAAATAAAACAGCAATTTGCCATTACTGTGCTTATATTTACTGAGCTAAATTCAAGCCTGATTAATTCCATGTTCTTCACCGAACATGTGTATGAGATGACTTTGGCCCACAACAGATAAAACAATGGCATGCAGATTGCAATGGGGAAAAGAACAGAGAATTTTCCTTTCTTTCATATAATCATAGCAAGAAATAAGAAATGAAGAGGTTTCTGCCATATGTCTAACACACTTCACTGCTTTGTATCAAGGTCTCAAGAGTAATGATCTCCGTGTGTTATGAATATTTTAAGACTTATTAAATGTTCTTGGATTATTGTGGGTAAAACTATGGGATTTTAAAGAACAAGCTTAAATGACAATTAAATATTATTCCTAGTTAAGGAAACAGAAAAATTTAATAATTTTTAAATGTATTATCAAGGAGGAAAGCCTCAACCTCTTTTACACCCTATCACAAATTTTAGCAAAGGAATTACTGAAGGCATGCTGGGGTTTATTTTATCCCTGTTTTATTTCTTTGTATTGCTTTAATTGCTTTTGAATTACAAAGAAACAAAACAGAGTACTTACAAGCAAGGGACTATGAGCTGACCACAGACCTCTTGTTTGATTTTTTGGCAAGTCACCTTATTTCTTTTATCCTATTTACTCTATCTGTAAAACGAGGGCAAATAATGTTTCTCCTAGAATTCCACTAAAACAAGCAAGTGCCCACATACTGCTTAGCTTCTGTTATCCAGACATCTTAAAGCAAATAATCAGAATTTTTTGGTGCCTCCCATTCAACTCCAAACTATCATGTCAATCTTGTGTGCATGTCAGGATTGCTCTGAGAAACCCACTATCCCAGAGACAATGTGGAGATAAGTAGCGTTTTGAAAACAATCCCACCTCAAACCAGAGTGCTGCTTCTTACTGACATGGCAACAGCCAGCTCCTCCACTTAACACAGGGATGGAGGGAGGGACAGGGAAGCTTCCCAGATGAGGAGCTGGTGGATGATGAGAGCTCACATGTGCCTCTGACACAACTGGTCACGCTTTCGATCTTGAAATCTCCTCCTCCCTTTGCAACCAGGACCCTGCCCTCTCTGTGAGGGCTGTGCAAGGCTCTGGTTCTGGTTCCCTTCCTCCTCACAGATCTGAGCTGATTTATGCCTGGAGAATTGCATGCACAAACTCAGCGACTATTTAATAAGTGACAGATTTCTCTCTCTGCTATGCTGCCGTTTCCTCTGCCACCTCTCTCTTTGCTTAGCCTTCAACTCAAATTCAACACAACACAGCAGTTCCTTGTCCCTGCAACATGTCTCCACTCCGTCTATTCTCATGACATGCAACCAATCATCTTCTTTTCCACCCAGCCTCAACATCTTTTTTTACTCAGTTCTCTTTTTTCAGTCCTCATTTTTGGCCAAGCTGCCAATTCTTTCTGCATGACATTGATAGGAAATGGAGTGGTCCCATCCATCCACCTTCCCAAAACTCTCCTCCAGGCTCTCACCCTTTTAAAATATTATTACATCCTTTTCTCTAGCCTTGACAAAAATGTACGCACCACCTACAGCAATACAGAACACTACTACAAACACGTTTTTTAGCATCGTACTGGTCTTTTTCTTTCTAGTCATGCATTGCCTCTCCCCAGTTCAGCACATTAAACAAAGGCTACATTTCTTCCATAATCCCTTCATGGTCTGACTTTTCCCATTTGCTATCAGCACATTATTTCTTTTCCCACCTCAGGTATCGTTCACTTGTTGAATTTTTACTCAAGCATTTCTGCATTGTCTCCCATGTTGCCATGACTGAGAGGAGCTGAGCATAAACAACTCATTGCTTCATCGTGTTCCTGCAATCTCTGATTCTCTGCTTCTCTTGCCCATCGGTATCCCATGCATTGTAATTTCTTCTGAAGTCCATAGAAATCTCAACCACAACCACGAACCTTTACATGAATTTCTAAATGTCTAGTCCCAGAATAGATAAGTAATATTGTGATAGCACAAACTCTAGCCAGCACATGTGGGTACTGTCCATGATGGAGGAGAAAAGTACTGTAAGAAACAAGTTATCACCACATGTCTTCACCGTTGCTGTGCAGTTGCGACTTACAACCTGTTACTAGAAGATTTTACCTTCCTAAAATAAACACTATCCCTCACAAGCTATCAGCAAATAGAACGCAAATGCTGTTGTCATGAGTGAATAATTTATTAAATTGACACTATTACTAATAATCACAGAAAATCTGCCTGTTTTTCACTCCTGACAAACAGGAAGCCAGCCATGTTTCCCATTTCAGCTACGATGCACAAGGAACAATTCAAAGTGATGCTCATCCCCGGCTGGCACGTATTCTTTACTATTTGAAGTTTATTTGATACAAATGAGGGTCTACAGAACCCTGCTGACATGAAGCCACAAAGAGCATATACATTTATGAATACTGCATTTACTGCACTTTGTATGCGATGTTTGTTAGGTCTTGGTGCTGAAATCACAGCTCTGAAGCTATCTGGAAGATGTTATGGATGCACTGTGAGCTTTTGCTTTCTCACCCCCCTGCCCCCAAAACAAAACAAACCACCACCACAGCCTTCCTAGCTTTAATTATTAAGACTATGCTTTCTGTTTTATCTTAAATCCCATAATGGAAGCAACCAGCTTTTTCTCTCCTTTCTTTCCTCTTGTTTTCCTTCCCCCCCCCCCTTTTTTTTTTTCATTAGTATACACTCTTGATGTAGGAAGGAAATGTGAAGACAGAACAATCCAGCTGGATTAGACATTTATGAAACCTATTGCCAACAGTGAGCTGTCAAAGCCAGCAAACACATGTAATCCTAGCAAAAAAGAACGGAGGCTGCTATGAGGAGATTAACTTAGAAGAAACTCTCAGATAGTGCTTTTATGTCCTGATCCTCCTCGCCTGCACCAGTTTTATACCTGTTTGTCACCCCTCCTTCCTTGAAGTTACACCTGGTTTACAGTCATGTAGTAGGAATACTTTCGAAAATTAACTGTTGAATTTCTACAGCCTCAAGGCAGAATGTCTGGACAAATAAATATTGTTTTCCTTCCAAATCTTAAGATCTATGAAAATGTGGAGGAGCTATTAATACAGAGACTTCCACAATATTCCCAGGAGTAAGAAGTCTAATTATCCTTTTTTGTGGCTCAAAAGATGACAAAAGAAGGATGGAACTAACTTGAAGTCATACTAAGTCAGAAGGAAGGGTAAGAACTCACTACTTCTGACCTTAATCCTACTTTTTTTCAAGACTATACCTTTGTGCTTTATGTTCCACCTTTTCACTGGAAAGCTGTTAATTAAGCATCAGGAAAACTTGGAACTAAATGAAACGAGAAGGTATTTTGCTATGGCAATGGAAAGGAAAACAAGACAAAAGCTAAAGAACTGACTGGAATATATTGATGAGTAAAACACAACACAGGGAGAGAAGTCTGAGATACTGAAGAACAAAATCTCAAACAACCAGTAGGAGAAAAGCAAAGGCTAAGACTAATAAGTAATGGAGTAATTATTACAGCAGCAAGATCTTTACATTGAACAAAAAATGTCTTTCTGGATTAACAGAGGAATGACTACAGAACAACAGGGAAATAGTTGCCTTTTGGTCATATCTATCCTGCAGGCTACCACTGCTTCTAAGTATCTCTGCACTATAAAGTGAAGGCAATGCTACCTAAATATTTTCTAGCAATGGCATGAAGATTTATCGATTAATATACATTTTTAAGTTTTTAAGAACTCTCTCTGATTCATGTAGAGTCTGAATTTTAATGTAACAAGCAAGGAAAAAGTCAAAATACTAAGGCTGTGTCATTTGTGTGATATCTATATGTTTTCTTGTGAACAGAAAATCAACTTTAAGATTGTGACATGAGGAGCCAGAGAAACCACAGCAGATCTATATACTGGAAAACCTTCCAAATATTCAGCTGAATAGTACAATTTCAGAATTTGGGATTTGAAAAGTCAGTACCACCTTAAATTTTAACCAGAAGAGAAAATTTACAGAATACTGGCTACTTTCCCTCATTTAAATTGAATCAGTCAAAACAGTTAATCTTCCCACCCCATAGAAATAAATTAAGAATGCTGTATCCATTCTAATTTTAAAACTCTTATCTTCATTAAACCCACAGTTGATTTAGTCGGAAGTTCCATCTATTATGTGCTGTAATGATTTAATAGTGCCAATTAGATCTATAGTATTCCTAGAAATGGAGGAGTTGCAGCTGTAGCTCCACAGACCAGCGAAACAATTTTCAAAGGATATTCAGAGGACTGCACCACTCTATTCTAGGTAGAAGATTAAATTGTAAAGGAGAAAAGAAGGATTTCAAAACAAGTATTCCAATATGACAAATAACTCTTCTTCCTGGCCTTTGCTTTTGTAGAAAAGAGAAGTATTTCACTCTCCTATTCTATAAGTAGCTGGAAATGCTCTGCATATTTTAATAATGACATCAAATAACTTGCTAATTCGATACTTTTGCCAGCCATGTGTCCTAGTGAGAGACAATGCATGAACCCTTTAAGTATCTACAATACAGAATATGTTCCTTGATAATGTCATTAAGCCATGATGACATGTAGCAAGCAATTGCTGGCAAAGGTCAATAACCTGATCCATTTATACAACGAATGCCTGTTAAAACAGTGTTTAAAGAACAATCGAATGATTGATGACCATAAGCTCTATGTTGGCCACGATGTGCAGCGTGCACATACAGCGTATTCTGCAAGCACTACACGTACCTCTAACGCTATGCAGTGGTGGTGGAGGAAACTGTGTTCTGCCAAAAAACCAAGTCGGAACGTTTATACAAAAATGTTGACAATAATTGAGTAACTAGAGGTCTGAAGACAAATTTGTTAGCGCCGGGCGGTAAAAATAGGCAGTGCTTCTGATCCAGTTGAATAAGCTCAGTTTGAAAATAAGATGGTCTGTGCAAAACAGACTGCGAGCATCCTCTAAGCTCCGTGTCACAGTTTATGAAAAAATGTAAGTGACCACCCCATAGATCTCTATCATTGATTTTTAAAATTGCTACTTCATTTTCAATTCAAAGTGATGCCTTAAAATGCAGTTTCATTTGATGCACATTTGAATCTTGCCAGCTTAAAAGCCACTGTCAAAATTCACAGGTCCAATTTGTTGTGTTGTTTAAAAAAATAAAAGGGGGGCAGATTTCCAAAATATTTCTGTTGTTTTAATCTGCCAGCAACCATCATTCTATCAACAGAGTGCTGCACACTTCTTAGAATTCAGCCCCCTTTTCTAAAGAATAATTAACCTAACAGCTTCTTGCAAGTAATTCTTCTGTCTCATCAGAAAAGCATGGTGACCTGTATATTGTGTAGGACAGGAATGCTTCCCAAAATTGTCATCTGGTCCCTTCACAGAATTAATTATCTCATTCTAAAGTGACCGCATTCTACTTTTTACAAACAACAATCTTTAAAATCATCAAAAGATATATATGGTCATAAAAATAATAAAATAAATATGATCCATTCAAAGCATTTGATATTCTGTAACTGTAATGGCTCTGGCTTTCATGAGATAAACAAGCTGGGACCACATCATGCTGCTGATGTGTACCCTTCAATTACAGAGCATTTCTGCACACAAGCCGGTTCCTCACGGAGGTGTTGATTATAAGTGGCATTCATCAGAACCAACGGTATAAAAATAAGCTCCCTGCCATTTTGCTGCATCCATAAACAGGTGCGGCCTGAGCTTTACTAGGTGCTCAGACAAAAAGACACGCAGGGACTGTATGTCAGCATGAGTCACAAAGCAAAATTACAGTCTTGTGCTGCAGTCCCGAGACTTCCTAAAATATGTTTCCCAAGTCACGGGCAGCAGTTGGTGGTGTTGGTTAGTGCAGTCGGGAACTGCACCCACCCCTTCCCAGGCCCCACAGAATCCCTTCTGCATTGTGGTACAACAAGCAGACGTGTTCCTAACTTGATGTAAGAAAAAAAATTAAATAATTATTCTACACTGGAAAGCATTTCCATGACTGTCCTTAGAGCTCCACCTTTCCTACAAAACTGCAGAGTTTCCACACGGCACGGCGAGCAGAGTTATACTGGAACTATATTTAAGAAATGCTCATACGAAGAGTCACCACTTCTTTCCCAGCAATCCCCCATCAGCCACAGCTGAAACAAAGCAGAAAACAGTTACAGCAACAGGGAGTTACACCCTGATTACTTTCCCATCTCACCCTCAGCAATCATGGAAGTTCAGCCTGCTCCTTACACACACGTGCCAAACAACTGATAAAAAAGGATGCCAAATACTTCAAACTTCTTTACATTTTGAAAGCTAACACCAACTGACGTACTGCAGGAATCTATCCTGCTTCCATCCTGTTTGGCTCTGTATTTGAAGCCTCCTCTGCCTACATCATTTTAACGATACACACCAGAGAAGATTTTTTTCACCACTGGGCTTTACAGACGCATCACACTTTTCACTTGTCAAGTGTCCAAAGATCTTTCAGCCAGCCAATTCTGCTTCCCATGTCCCTCCATTAGAAATTAAGTTTTCATCTTCCATCTTGCTCTGCAAAAGAGATCAACCTATTTCCCGTTTTCCATGACACAATCCCATTACTTCCCTTCCCCCATTGTCCTCCCGGCAGGCTCTTCCCACCAGCTCTTTCTGTGTCCTCCTCCATCGTGCCAACCACCACGTGCACGTGACACTGGAGCCCGACGGTTTCACTGCAAACTGACCAAACCAAAACCTCATCGTTTACAGACAGCGAATGGAGACGCAGGAAGGTTATGGTTCTCACAAAGTCAGAAAAAATTAGTGGCAAAGATACCTCTCCTGACTTCCAGTTTCTTAGGATATCGCCTGCCACAAGACTTCTCTGAACCTTTACTTTTTAATTTCTGTGAGGAAGAGAGAAGGAAGTCTTTCTTGCAGCATCATTTCTAACCTTTCCTCTTCACATTTCCACCAACAAATCAGAACAATGCCCATCTTCTCCATCAGGGCATCTAAAATGCTGCAGATCATTTAAATGGTGGCACTAAATTTTAAGCATCAAAATAAAATGATGGAACATTTAAATTTTAATAATTATTACATGTTCGGGGGGGGGGGGGGGGAGGCAGGGGGAACCCATCATATTCAGGCGCTAGGACCCTTCTGCTCCACATTTTACCCATTCTTGTAACATGTTGAAAGAAGTGAGTTTTTTTCTTTTCTGGTATTCCTGGCATAGAAATCAGTATTTTTGATTTTTGCCTGCTCTGGGGAGGGGGAACGAGCCTGAGCTGGGGGCTTAGAGCTACAGGGGTAGGAGCTTAGCACAGAGCCACAGACGAAGAACATCTCTGAGACTTGCAGTGAAGATAAGCTTTCTATGGGAGGGCGTGTGTAGATAACTCCAGCTTCTCTCTACATTAAAGAGTGCTACAATTTGTTGGGTTTGCTTCCCCCTCCTCCCCCTCTTTTTGGCCTAGGGAAAAATCCACCTTCACTTTATTAATAGTGAATTCAAATGTTTTTTCTGCTGCAATTTTACAACCTTTTTTTTTGTTTGTTTTTTCCCTGCACAGAGACAAGATATTCTTCTCTCTTGAACCCTTCAACATATTTGTTCTGCATTATTTTTTCATTCGTGGTTATCCCGGAGGCTCTCAATGTTTAAATAGCTCCCTCCCTCCCATGTAAAGCTGTGCACTAATATCGATCAGCTTTAGGCTGGAAGTTACTATAAGGCATTTTTCAATAATCAGCCAAGCTGTTCAGAGAGCATCTTGAATATAACCCTTAGGTAAACAGCATAACACACAAGGAACTTTCCCTCAACAAGCACATCTTTGCAAGGATGGCTGCTAATGCTCCACCAGACAAAGAACCCCATTCCGACTTCCTATTCTGCAGGTCAGAGGTGAAGTCATATTAGCTAACGACAACTTTTTTCTTAAGCAAAGAATTTAAGTTTCTTAGGACACTTGTATTTAATGATCTTATAGTCATATGCCCTTCAATTAAAGGGTCAGACAGTAAATCAGCTCTTAATGAGTATAAATTTAGTTTTTAATAAAAAAACCACAAACAAAATCCCACTCTTCTAAGAAGATGAAGTTATAGCTATACAAGAATTTTAAGTATTGTCTATGTAAAGCACCTTTATCATTGAAGTATATAGCGAATAGGAACTCTTAACTGGCTGAGGGGAGAGGAAGAAGAAAATAATTACAAGCTAAACAATTGCAAATAAATCATAGGAAAAGGATGATACACATATACGATATGTCAAGTAATATCCACCCTTACAGAGAGATGAGTGAGCTTCTCTAAATTATTAGGTTTTCATTTAATTCATGCCTGATTTAAAATGCCAGGTTTATTCTATTTACACATTTCCTCATTAATCAAAAATGGAAGAGAAAAGTGATTGGAATGAAATATTTAATTCATACTTTATACCTTAAATAGCTACATTCACTGGTCACTTCACATAGTACTTTAAGTCTAAAATGAAAAACACAGGGTGTTTTAATTTCCTCTTCTTAACTGTGAAGCATCAGATTGTGATTGTGCTATATTATTTCTATAGCTCTGAGGGATCCTTAAAAGAAAAGTTTGTGTAAACTAAACCGGCAATAAAACCCTCCGATGTAAAAATAGTCGTGGGTCATTGCTTTGCACTCTGTAAAACCAGCGATGTTCACACCCACCAGTGGGCGAAAGATAAACATCACAAAAGTAAATAACACTCTGAAATAGCTGCCTCCTATGAATCCTGGAGACAGCACAAACTGTTTTGTTGTTTTTTAAAAAAGATTGTGCATAAGCAAATCCACGTGACTGTAATGATGATTTCTGAAAGTATTTTCAGGTCAACACCTATGCTAGAAAGCCTAAGCAAAGCCCTGTGGGTGCAGCTCTACGTGGTGCCTGGCCAGCACTATCCTCACTATTTTGCTTTCTTGTTGGATCTGTCAGCATGGTTTAGGCTGGTTCCTGCCGCAGCAGTCCTCTCCCTTGCTAAGAAGTGAGACAGTCCGTGGTGGCATGAAGCAAAACCAAAGGAGAGTGTGACTCGACAGCATTTATGTACCAAAGCTTTGGGGCATCCCCACATTCTTTGTATTGAGACGCACATGGGGACAGTCAGAAAGCCGAGGTGCACCGAGTTCAGCACTCTCTGCATCTGACAGATAGCTGAGGAGTACAGCACATTCCTTTCTGTCTCCCCACACAGCATTACCTTAACCATTGAGAATAAATAGGGTTAGAGTAATTCAGGAAAATTCTTGCAGGATGGCAAATGCAATTCAATGCAGGTAAACGCAGGATAAAAACTGTAAGACAAAAGATTCCAAAAGAAAGCCAAGACATTAGGGGAAAGTGTTCAGAGGCATAATGATTGAAGAGAGATTTAAGTGTCCTCCTGGGTTATGAAAGTCTTAAGCTAATGGATAACTGCAGTGGGAAAATAATGCTGCATGGTGAGCTACATGCCTAGAGGAATATAAAGTTAAAATTCTGGTACTGACTGGTGCATAAGACTGGCTGGAGGCCTTACCTATAGAATTGCATTGTCTCGATGCACATAAATTAGTATTTCCAAGTAAACTGATGGAAGAGGAAGAGGGAGGGAGGATCATCTGAAAGACAAGGATATTTTATAGTCTGCTGCAGGCAGCTCCGTACCAGGCAGAAGCTGTCGGTCGCCGCTGCATTGCTGCAGTTCTCCATTTCTGGCCCTGTTCTGTGAGAGTGCAGACGGGACTGCAAGAAAAGAAGTCACAGAGAGGATCTCCACGGGGTCATTCAGATGCCTTTGCTCTGCACGTATGCTACATGCTCAAGGGCAAGTAAAGTGCTCAACTCTTTCATAAGGTAGATTGAAAATATTCAAAGGGTTGAAGGGAGCTGGGAGACAGAAAGGACAAACAGACTGTGATTATAATACCCACATACAGTACAGCTTTCCTTATTATTAAAACCAGAACAAAACAAAACCCACAACCAATCCAAGATGGAAGCTTAGCTCAAGACCTGCTCGTGACAGATCTTCAATTATGGGACATAACATGCATGTTCTAAGCTTAGAGACAGCAAGCAAAACAAAACAAGAAAATAACACCACCAATGTGTCCTGCAACCCGGGAAACATTTAGAATAATTTGCAAGAGTGGAAAAACTTCCATGGTAAATACAAATTACAATGCTCAACTCTTTATAACAGCATCTGTTCAAATTATTCCAGGACATGGTTGTTATAAAGCAGGTTCAACCATGATCTTACACTCTGGAAAAACTTCAGCATGGTCACTTGGGAAGCTGCAGCCAGAGTTTCCTCTGAGCCTGGCTTGCTTAGGCCGAGCACTGTATGTCCCCACGCCATTCTATGCTCTGCTTGAATGCAGCCTCCTTTTGCAGCCCCCCAGTAAATGGCAGGTAGGATTCAGGGAGGTGTACAGGCTCAAAGTGCTTGCCCATCACCTTTACAACTCCATTCGTTCAGACATGCTGTGTAGCAACTTAAGACTGGGAGAAAGGGGTGTAGGGTGTGATTCGGCACTTCACATGATGCAAGATCTTTGCTGTGTCCTGAGCATTGTGTATTAAAAACTGACTTCGATTTCCTCTATAGCCAATCTCAAATTAAGAGCCTAAAAGGTAAGAATTTTCAAAAAGGAATGAAACCTCACACATCTGCAGGACCTTTGCCAGATTTCTGTGCAGCCAGAGACTTTCCTGTGAGGGTGTTGAGGCACTGGTGCAGGTTGCCCAGAGCAGCTGTGGATGCCCCATCCCTGGCAGTGTTCAAGGCCAGGCTGGATGGGGCTCTGAGCAACCTGGTCTAGTAGCAGGTGTCCCTGCCCATGGCAGGAGGGTTGGAATTAGATGGCCTTTAAGGTCCCTTCTCAACCCAAACCATTCCCTGATTCTACAATTTACATTGGATACAGCCTTTTAGAGTAGCAAATTATGTTAAGATACTTTTGTAGGAACACCAGCATTCTTTCACAGAGGTATTTAGCAAACACAGGCTATAAACTTGACACTCCTTCACTGTACTTTCCTATTATGTTTTTGAGGTTGAAAACAAATAAGTTGATCAAGATTCCAACAAGTATTCTTTGCTGGGAACATTTGTTTTACTCTAGGAATAACTGCACTGTCAGTTTGATGTGGCTTAGCCATCCTACTTACACCCACTAATTCTGAAGGGACTTCATCATATACAAGGATCAAGCTATTCGGGCCAATTATGGATTTTTTTTATTTTTCAATTTCAATTATGAAAAAATTAAGAATGTTCAAAAAGGAATGAAACCTCACACATCTGCAGGACCTTTGCCAGATTTCTGTGTAGCCAGAGGGGGCTTTGGCGAAGGAAAGACAGTTCTAAGACTGTTCCCCAAGGAAGTTTCTGAAAATCAAGATGCTACCTTTAGTTACTAAAAATTAATTCCAAGTTCAACTGGTGCAAAATTTGAAGCTACAAATGTGCAATCTGTTTTATTCATGATTAAATTTATTAAATTAGTTTATATTTATGTATATTTATAAAATTTCAGTCTGTATTTAAGGTAGATCATAAGCCACAGCTCAGCACAACACTTTGCAACCTAAGAGAGGACTCGGTGAGTGTAAGAGCACCTGCATTAAGGAACAGCATCCTTACTTTTCCCTTGCCTTGTTTTTTGTTCATTAATCTTCTGTAGGTCCCAAGGGTGACTGGAAGCAGGTGTCAAGACCCCTTCCTCAGCACATCAACCCCTTCCTCGGCTCAGCCTGCCCGCAACAGGCACAGAGCATCCTGCCAATTCAAACAGTGTCCTGGGCAGTTCCCCCAAGCTGCCTATAACAAGACCAACAACCACAGGCTGCAAGCCTTCCTCCTGGACCAGAGCTTTCATGTGAACCCACCCCATGTGCTAACAGTTCTCACACTCGGCTCCATCCTGATTTCACCCCAGTTGATGGTGTCCTGTGCTCACATCACTAACGAACATCTGGCCTCAGCTGCTGGGCTTTGGGGAATATCAGGTTGCTGTTACAAAGGTTTGTTGGCAGATAATTTTAAAGAAACATATTCTGAGAATGTTTTTACAATCTCCACCTCTACCTGTGCTGTCCTAAAATCTGTTTCTCACTATCACTTCTCCAAAAGACTGATTTTATATATAATGTATTTTTTTTTTAAAACCACTAGAAGGAATCCCCTACTACCTACTCAATAAAGTCAGTTAGAGGCAAGATTCTTTCTCACACATCTTATCCCTCTAAGCCATCAAACTGACTAAACCACCATCCTTTGATCAATAGGCAGCTAAGTGGGAATTTTTGAAAAAACCTTTAAGCAACATAAAGTTGCTTCTTTATTATACACAGGCCTTACTCCCCCAAACTAGAAGAGAGGTGTTTGGGTTTTTGGGGTTTTTTTTTATATTTTTGTTTAAAACTTGTTCACTCTGGATGGAAGATAGATGCCATCCAGAGAGAGTAAGAGCTGAGAATAAGAGAGTATTTACTACCACTGAATATGATGATTGCACCAAAGACTAAGCAAAGTGGCCAACTGTCAGAAATTGTGAACCATATACTAAATATCACCATTTGTTTATAGTTAAATTATATTAAAAAAGGTGGATAATTAACCCTCTGTAAAATGTAAACTTATTTTATATTTAATTAAAGGGATGCGAATAAACCAAATGATTTCACCTGCAGCATAAATGGGGAAGCATCCTTTCAGTTCCGTTTTAAACTGTCCATGCCGGGAGTCAAAATCTCAGCTACAGGTAGTTTTGTGTGTGAAACTCAATTTCGGCATCAGACTTCTGAGATCCTATTAGAGCAATCACCAAGTGTTAAAAAGACAAAACATCTTTTCAGAGACCACTGCCAGACAGCAAAGAAAATGACTCTTTAATAAAATCGGATCAATTTTCCAGCTAACCTGCCCCAAGTGGAAACAACATAAGACAGGTTCCCAGAGAGTCAGCATTAATGATGGGCCCACGCAATGAATATCATATGCTTCCATGGACATAACAAAATTGCCTGGGGCAACTTTCATATGACGGATGGATTGCAAGTTGTCTGCCTTGCTTCTTCCTCCTTCCCTAAGCTAACACCTAGGGTTCTTTTTGGGGTTTTTTTGGGGGTTTTTTTGTTTTTGTTTTTGGGGTTTTTTTTTGTTTTTGTGGGTTTTTTTGGTTTTTTGGTTTTGGGGTTTTTTTGAAAGAGGTAAGATTTCTCACTATGCTTAACTGTGGTACAGAGTACATGTTTAAATGTATTACAGAAGAAATACCTGATCTACTCAGAGTGCTTGAGACACTTAAGAGAGCTGGGTTTGGTTCCTGGCTCTGTAGACAATGTGCAGCCTGACACTGGGGAGGTCACTTTGGATTGTTTTTAAGTATCTTCAGCAGCCCACTCTGCTGTGCTCTGAGCAAACATCAAGCCCACATCAGTCAGATGTTTCACAGCCCTCCTTACACACCTGCCCTCTCTCCTGGACTCACGAGGCTGGTGTTCAGCAGCATACAGACTATTGTTATCCTATTTTCCACATGAAGGTTTCTCACCCCGAGCATTTTTGTTGTGCAGGCAGAGGATGCTCTAGCGTGTCTACGAAATCCTGGACAGGCAATGCCCAGACTGTGCTCAAACCCTGCCTGAGATTAAGAATAACAATATCCCTGGACACAGGGGTGTTGAGGATAAATTGTCAAACATGTATGAGATATTATGCATAAATACTAGCTAGATTAGATACATTATTTTAAATAAAAGCAAGCATATTTGTCTCAAAACATTTTGGGGTAGGATGCTGGAGAAGTTTTGCACTAAGAAGTCCACAAGGAGAATTTAAGTGCCAGATAACACATAATCAGGCCACATTGTTGAATATGACTACAGTATGTATGGGACGCTTGACTAAAGCACATATAATTTACAATGCTTATATTGAGAGAGTTTAGATTGTTCAAAAGCATTTCCATCCAGCTTTTTACTTCCCAAAGTCACACAAACATTTAAAGAACAATATTTAATCTACCTTTTTGCAATAGTTTTCATTACACAAGTAATAGTTACTCCAGTGCACTCTTAAACCCTCTTCCTCTCAAAACCAAGCAAACAAAATCCCTCAAAACAGCCCAAGAAACAATAACTGCTACTTCAAATGCATTTCTGCTTTTTACTTCTTCAAGTCTCTATTGATTTCCATGAAAGGGAATATTTTTGCTCACCAAGAGGGGTGGAGAACATTTATTGCTCAGTTAAGAATACTCCGCAGACTTTTTTTTTTTTTTTTAAGCAAGTTTGCAGTGCAGCGTTTTTTTTTTTCCAATGATCCCTATCTATATTATAAACAGAACCTGGTAGCTACCATCTGCATGGTTAAGGAAGCTGAAAGTACAACCAAGCCACACCACCCAACAAATCTAGGTTTATTTGTTTCTTTCCTTATGCCCAGATCCAAAGTATTTAGGCTCCCAAGATTTCAAGACATGACTCTTTACAAGTGATGCAAAAGTATTAAAGTGGTATGAAAAATGCAATAAGAAGACAGGAGTTACTACAAACACAGACTCCCTGTGCTAGGAGTTACAGGAACACACACATATATACACTGAAATCAAAACCACAACTGGGTTTTGATTAGACATGACTAACTTTAAGTTGAGATGATACCGGTACCATTTAATTCACAGAAAAGTATCCTTCCATTGCATCAGCATACTAGGAAACATGAAAAAAAGATATACTGGAGGAACCCTAGCTGTGATGTCTTACACAACAGGAATATTTCAACTTTAAAAGTGGCAAATTTGCTTTTTATTTCTAAAGCACTATCAGCATTCACCTGTTTTATTAAACGTAAGCTGTCAAGCTACAAAGTTAATTTTCGTCTCTTGTGCTTTTCTCCTAGCATTTAATTGTTTTGTATTACAGTAAAGAGCTACGTTGGGCATCTATACTTTGCAGTTAAACCCAAGCAGGCAGTAGCATCACACTTTAAATGTAAGTATGAAAGAGGAAAGCAAAAATTGGTAGAATACACCTCTGCACATATGCATTTCTACTCATGTTATTCTAGTGGTTTAGTAACCTGGGTTTCAAATTAATACACATTCTATACCTTCAGCTAGCTTAAAATACGTTTTCAACAAATAATTTCACAAGTTGGCAGAAAATCCAGTTTCCCTCTACACCAGAAAAGCTGGTCTTGTGCTTACAGCACTGCATCTGAATTTGGAGAACTGGGTTTGGCTCCTTGCTCTGACACACGTCTGAGAAGTCATTTAATTGTGCCCTTCATAACGTGGGGGCCGTTATGTGTACGTGACACCATTAGGTACTGGGAACAGAGACTGGCTCTCACTGTGGGCTTGCGCAGTGCAATCAGGTCACGAAGCTCCATGGGCACATCAGTCCTGACAGCATCCGCTGGACACTGACCTGCCTCCATCACCCTGGCCCACTGCACCTAACGCACAGGAGCCTCATCTCTCTTAGGGTCTTATTAAATATCTGCAAAGTATGGAAACTACATATAAGAAGCTATTGGAGGGAGTGCTTTACTGTAATTATTCAGAAATTTAATTTTAACAAACAAGCATCGAAAAAGCAAAAACATTGTAAAGTCACCTAATCCCTTTCCCCAGCAGAACCTTCAACCTAACAACCAAGGAAAGACACAGGGACATGAAACTGAGAAATATAGGCTAAGCCGTGCTTTGTGAATTCTAAAGAACATAAGCCTAGCTCCTGAACAACAGGTATATGAAATGCTTTAGACAGCGAAGGAAAGCCTGAGGATCTTTACGTCCTATCTATGCACTTTCAGTCCTAGGGCAACAACAGCGCAGGTAAGAAATGCTACAGGATACACTCGCTTCTTTGTTTCGTTTTAGAAACAGCAGCAACCCAGCTAAGAGGAGCTACTGCTTCACAGGTCATGTTGGGGATCAACAAAAGCCTGAAAAACATGCAAATGGAAAAATTCAGGTATAAGCGACAAAGTACAGGGAACAAGCAGCAAATAGAAATATATGAAAATGTGGGGCAGCGGGGGTTAATGCACTTGCCGTTGAACCCTGCAGTATTAAACTACACTGCAGCAAAAGTTAGTTTGTACTTCTCCCACTAAGATCAGCTCGAAATCTGCCCAAGGATTTGAAGGGCAAAAGGCCACAGGACTGAGGCACGTGGCAAGAGGTGCAGGAGAAGCCTGCCTCAAACGTCTCAGCACTGCTCGTGGCCCTAGCCAGCGTTACAGTGTTCCTTTCAGAAGAACCAGCTTTCACACACACAAGAAACATGCAGGAGATTCCTAGGCTTTAAGCTCATATGGATGCTTAAAAACAAGCAAGAGCTAAACACTAATCCTGTGCCTGGGTACCAATGCTGAGTGACCCTGGGGTCTCCCCTGCCCGTCCCCATGGAGAGAGCCCGCTGCCGGGCCAGCCCACAGTTAACGTCTGTGTTCGGCACGGGAGGCCGGGGTTTGATTTCCAGCGCGGGTTTGTCTCTCCCTAGGTTAGAGAGGGAGAGGAGAATGCTTTAACACTGCTTGACAGCAACCCCTTTGGGCAAAGTGAGCACAGACGGGGTCCAGCAGGAGAAGGGGGAGTCACAAAGGCTGCGGCTGTGAAGAAGCTTGTGTGACTCAGAGGAGACTATACTCATCCTATGAAACGGGAACTAGGAGAATGCGCAGAATGAAAGCAAAGCAAGCTCTGTTTTTTAATTATTATTATTTTTTTATCTACTTCATGCATCAAATTACCCTTTTACCAAACCACCTACTTATTTGTTTTTAATGACTAGCATGAAAATAGCTATCTTTTCTTAAAAGCCCTGTAAACTGAATGACCCTCCTATAAAAAACCACTGGATTTATAGTGTTAAAAGGCAAAGCCCCAGAACCATACTTCTGTTTACTTGAGAAGTATAAACCATTACTCAGAAAACAGAGAGGCCTTTTACAGAAACTGGAAAACAAATGGTTTAAAAGCATTAAGATCTACATATCTTTCCTTCCCATACATTCAAAGCCATCAATCATATATAATCCAGAACATACGAGGTGCAAAAGTGCTAAAAAGGGCCCATTAAAATACAAGTCTTTCCAGGTGTACCACCCAATCACTAGAACTAAACGCAGAGCAAAACCAGCTCCCATTTATACACACAATGCCATTAGTGGCAATTTATCATGTCTTCTTAAAGTGATATATAGCACGTTATGAAATTGCTCATTAACTCTCCCAGCAAAAGCTCAGCATGCCCCCATGTACTCAAGTGACTGTAATTGGCATTTCAGAGACCTTGACTTAGAATTCAACTCTCCTTTATAAAGCTCAGCTTCCATAATCAACTTTTTTAAATCCACTTCTAGTAATATCGTTAACTTCCTATTTTTGAGTGAGTTTTCCTTATGGAACAGTTGCTTTTCAGTCTCCAAATAGATGGTGTTTGAATTAGATTTCTTCTTCCCCTTTTCCATTCTTCCTTCAAGACAACCTATAAAAACCTAAGGCCATGAAAGCCATGCCTCTACTATAAATACAAAAAAAAACCTTAATTAAAATAATATAATAAGTGTAGAGCCACAGAAACCATTTTTCTTTTCTTTCCTTTTTTTTTTTTTTTGCCAATGGGAAAAACAAGGCATTCTCAGAAATATCTGAGATCATGATCTTAATCATCCTACCACATAAGTATCGGTAGTCACAAAGCCCTGCATTTACAAAGCATTTCAGCACACGCTTAAACTCCAGCATATGTTTAAGTCCTGCTGTCTCCAAAGGGACTTATGTGCACGGCTGGCTAAGGGCCAACCCGCCAACTTCACATACCAGCACATGAGCACTTTCACACCTCTGCCTTGCAGGGTGACTTTTAGCCAAAGGCTTCAATATCCCTCCCGTGGGAAGATAAGTGTCATTGTCCTGTTCAGCTGGATGAGAAACAGAGACACAGGGTTTGGCCAGCTTAGAGCCTCTCCCTAGCACTGTGCCAGAACCAGGAACGAAATCTTTCTGATGAAACTTCACCAGCCCCAAATGGTTCCCCACCCACGAGACCAGTGCTGCCTCGATCGGGATGCAAGTTCTGGTTTACTTGCTTTGTCTGCTCTGCACTGGCAAGCACGGCGTTGATGCTTGCAGCAGCCACATATGCTGTCCTGAAAAACAAAGTCCTTGTGGAAGAGCCATGCAGCAGCCTAGCAGCTGGACCATTCAAGGCAATGCTAACAGAAGGATTTGCCCCAGCTTTCGCCCCCTAAGCCCACACCCAAGAAAAAACATTTCGGAACAAGTTGATATTCTCAGAAGTCTTCATCTCTGATTTATTTGATTACTGCCTGTTTCGGTTTCTACCCATCACTACTGTGCCTTGAAATTACAGCAAGCCTCTTTTTTTTTTTTTTTTTTTAACTTCATCCCATTTCAGTCTTTCTACTATTTGTTCGATAACAGATGGCAAGATTCACTGTCACAGACAGAAACACACAGAAATGTATTACAAGAGAGATGCTTCTACCGAGGGTGGAAAATGCAGCTCAGCAGGCAAAAGTCAGTGAGAAGGCAATTCCCTCTGAGAGTGTCTGCTGCTTTATGGGTTAATATAGGGGTCCTCATAGCATTTTATAATTGCATCGCTTCTTAATAGAAGACTGTCTTGCTGACACCTTTCCATTTGCAGTTGTCTGGACCACCTGCCCTCCCCATTTACAACTGCATCACACTCCCGTGACATCCTAGAAGAGTAATGCCTGGTTAGTAATCTATTTTAGTTTAACTTACGGCAATTTATGAGACTGAAACAAGAAGGGCCAGCTCCTCACTGCTCACAATTAGTTATGCAAGAACTGATTTTTAGGAACCAAGCTGAAAACTCCAGTTATTGTAATTTATCTGACTCTCAGTGAAGACAGACCACTTGCCCACGACTGTACTGCGATGTCCGTGTGGTGCACTGCCCACCTCTGCTGTGACTGCTTATGGACAGCCACTCTGGGCATGGTACCTTGTGATATAGTAATAAACCTAGTGTACTTGGCATAGGAGTCCCTGCGGATGGTTTGAGAAGGACAGAACATAAATGACGGTAAATTAGAGTAAGTTTTGCCAACAGGAGGATAGCCGCAACGCTGCCTCTTTAACTGTTCTGAGTCCAATTCTAAATCAATCCCTGTCGACACTAAAAGATACAAAGATATTGAATCCATCCCCAATCACTTAATATCTTGAATAGCTCAAATTAATTGCAGTATGTCATCCTTTACAGTTCACAGTCTATTGTTACTGCCAGGTGCACTGGCAAAGACAGTATTTGCCTCACTCTTTAAGCAGCACTTCTCCCAGAAGAGGATGTTCTCCTCTAATGGAACTATTACAAGATTTAGAAGGTAGGCTTAAAGAAGATAGGAGCAATACTGTCCTAGGTATCACAAAGTACACTTGGATAAAATCCACTCCAGACCTTGAGCGCTGAAAACCAAAGGAGAGATGGCAGGCATCTCTTGGAGAAACTGTTATCCTAGTCCTTACAAAGAAAAACCAAGACACAGAGACAGAGTGATTTGACCAGGATTACCTGGGATGCCTGTGGCAGAGACGCTCACTCAATGCAGCTCTTTGCAACCAAATGCAGCTCTCTGCCTTGTAACTGCAAAACCACCTTATTTTGCCTGTTTGTATTCAGAATCTTAATCATGCTGTGCTGGTTTTGGCTGAGATAGAGTTAATTTTCTTCATAGCAGCTGGTATGGGGCTATGTTTTGGATTTGTGCTGAAAACAGTGTTGATAATACAGAGACGTTTTCATTATTGCTGACCCCTGGAGGGACTGCATAATATTGAGCTGTGTAGATGCTGGCCAGGGCCCAGCAGTGTGGTAAGTTTGGAATAGGGCATCTTCTTTTTCAAGCATTCTATCACTTCATCAGGACCCTGTAGTCATCCAGGAGAGAAGTTCCAAACCATTGGAGTTGAGAAGTGCTCTAGATACCTGCCCACATTCTCCCACATGCCATGCCTCTGGTGACCATATTCTTGCAGAGCCTGAATCATGTTCCTAAATTGCTTGTTAAACTTAGACAAAATCAAAGCAATATTCCTAATAAATACCAACAGAAGTACTTTAACTACCCAAGGATGTTTAAGATACTGAGTAGTTATTGTAATGAGGGATAAAACATCACAGAACACAGTGAAGGTGTCAGCCTGTATTACCTTCACAAAAAACCTCTCAGAGGAAGAAGTATAATTGTTAATTGTCTCGAGGAGATGGTACTCAAAGTACAGTAATGGCTTCAGTATGGAGCCCAAATACCAGATTAAGCTCAAGGTCAGTGTTTTAACAATAAATCTCCGAGGCAAAACATCACTAATCACCACAGAGCACAGCAAACTGCAAAAGCCATCACCAATCTTTAACATGTACAGAAAAAAAAAAAAAAAAAAAAGAGCACAGCGCAGATCGGATAAACTAATATCGAGAACAGATGAATCAATATCATGACCCGCAACTGTTAACAGATATAAATCCCTTCTAATATGCTCTGGCCAATTTGTTATTATCTCAAACTCTTTGTGCCCCATGTTGGGTGCCAAAAAGAGCTGTCATGTCTTAATGCCAGCCAGCAGCTAACCCCTACATGGCTGCTCGCTCACTCCCCTGACACTGGGATGGGGGAGAGAATCAGAAGAGTCAAAGTGAGAAAACTCATGGGTTGAGGTAAAGGCAGTTTAATAGGTAAAGCAAAAGCCACGTGCACAAGCAAAGCAAAACAAGGGATTCCTTCACCACTTCCCCTGGGCTCAGCCGTCGGCAGGAAGGCAGGGCTCCATCACGTGTAACGGGGCTTGGGAAGACAAACGCCATCACTCTGAACATCCCCACCTTCCTCCTTCTTCCCCCAGATTTATACACTGGGCATGACACCCTACGGTGTGGAATGTCCCCGGGGCCAGTTGGGGCCAGCTGTCCCGGCTGTGTCCCCTCCCGACTCCTTCTGCCCCCCTCCCTGGCTGCTCACCGGTGCGGTGGGGTGAGGGGCAGAGAAGCCCTTGGCTCTGTGCAGGCCCTGCTCAGCAGCAACCAAACGCCTCTGTGTTACCGACACTGTTTCTGCACAACTCCAAAACACAGCCCCACACCAGCTACTGGGAAGAAAATTAACTCTATCCCAGCCAAAACCAGCACACATGCATACAAGTTAACAACTTGGTATATTCATAGGACAAGAAATAAGAACGGACTTAATACTGAAGGTAGAAAAAAAATCATATAAATATATTAAAATCTAAGAACTTAGTTCAGTTACTGCCCTGACTTTTCATCCCCTTTTTGCTCCCACTGCCTGCCTGACAGTGGAGCATATTTTCTGCAAGCACGCAGACTTCCTCAGTCTACCACAGCAAAAGGCCTCACACAGCAGCATGACAGGACAGGTAAGTCTTAACACGGTCACAGAATTAGAAAATACCAGCTTTATTGCGTCCAAAGAGGTTAGCATTTTCCTGCACAGCTCTTGAGATTGTTTTAGAATGGTTCTCAAAGCAATTCCATTGCTGCCATAATAACACATCTTCCAACAAAACGTTTCCTTGCCAAGACTAAGTGAGGACAGGAAACAACTTGCTGGACATTTGGTTCTGGCACACACCTCCCAAGAAACACCCTTCAGGTTCTTGGAAATATTTTTTCTACTAAATATTAGTGTGACTTTTCAATATTTCTGCCTCCAAAATTCTCTGCCACCCTAAGGCTCAGTGATCAGGATGAACCCATTGCTTCATCCTGCTGGAGACCTTTCTAAGCATCTTGGAGTCTTCAAGCTAACCTTGCCTCACCATGAGCATCAGAAGGGCCAAAGAACAATGACTTTAACAGAACAGCAGTTTTTGAGTGTTTATGTAAATCTTAAAATGTGGTAAAACACATGCTGAACTAGTGTCTCAAGACCTTCAGAACTGCACTTGACGTGTAGCTGTGGCAGAAAAAGTCTAGTGTGCTGGTGTGGTAGTCAACGTCCCTCCTTCTCCAGCTAATGAGCATACATGTAGCTGCTCTTTTCCTTCTGTCACACCCACGTCAGTCAGTGGAACGAAAGTCTAACACAACAAAATAATAACATCAGACTGCTTCTTAGTCCATTGCAATGAAACGTGAACAACACATGCTTTACTTGGACCCTCATTCTTATGTGATGTTCTTCATCGGCTGCTCTGAACAAAAGAGGTAAAACCCCTTATTTGCAATTTCCAGATAGGGAAATGGAGGTAATATGACACAAAACGGCATGCCAAAGCACTCAACAGCTTCTAGCAGAGCCAAGAACTGAATTTAAGTTTTCTGAATCCTATTTCCAAAGACCTGTTTATTAGACTACACTCAAGAGTTTTTTCTCTGAAAAATATTAACATAATTTTTCGTATCAAATTCACGTACTCCATATTTTTACACATATTGAAAAAGTGATTTTAAATAGTCAAATAAATACATTTCTCTCATACAGCACACTGCCAAACATTTTTAAAAAGGCTCCCTGTCACACTTCTGCAATCCAGGGATCTGGAATACATATTACATGCTCTATTACCTTTTTTTTTTAACACAGTGCTCTATCTTCAACTAAATTTGAACCTGTGGATTTAGTTTAATTTCAAAGTCAATGCAGTTGGCTTTTGTAAAACATATTTCTGAAGGACTTGGGATCCAAGACTAAGGTGTAAGTTCACATAATTTTTAAAAAAGAAAATAAATTAAAGGCTATACGGTTTCAAATGGGGGTCCCCTTAAAGCTCTAACATATATCACTGAAGCAAAACCAGTGAATTACATGCAGTCTCTGACAGTCCCATCCAGATATCTGGTTATGAATTACAGGAAGCATATCTCCTAGAAAGCCTTTTAGCCCTTAAATTTTCACCATAAGGAATAAATGGTCACTGTTGTTTTCACGCCCTGGGCAATCTGAACCCAAATTTTATGCAGAGTTGACTCCAAACACCATTGTCTCCCTGATTTTCTAATTTCTGACATAAATCAGTTTTGTGACCATCCTGTGAGCTCCTTATTTCACCTGTGAACTTGAAGAAAAATTGCTTTCTTCAAGTGCCCAGGACTGTCAGCTGGGTGCTTCCCACATCACTCGTTCTTCCTTACTGACTCTAGACCCGTCTTTGTTTTACTGTGGTATCTATCAATGTTTTGTAATTTGTTTATCCGGGACAGCTCAACTCGGATGGAGCATCTCTTTTGCAGCAAGGTCCTGCTTTTGTTACCCAATTTTCCAGCTGGATTGACAGAGGCACAAGGAAGTCAAGTGACCTGCCCGGGTCAGACAGCGTCGGTGGCTCGGAACAGATTGGAGCCCGCGATTCTCCTGGCTCCATACCCTGTACTGGACCCATGCTCCCTTTTACAAGTTGTTCTGCACTAGAGATAAATTGTGTCTGCTTTTCCTTCTTGTCTACAGATATTATAGTAAATCCCCAGTTTCATCTATATGGTTGTTCTGCTTCTGAATACAGGCTTAAGCTATTTGGTGGTCATTAAAACACACATAACAATGCATTCAAGCCTAATTTTTCCAGCAGTCTGGTCTCCTGATCCTTCTCTTGAACTCAATGACCTGGCAAACATTTCTACATCAGGTGTTCATATTTCCTCTATTACTTCCTTGAGGAAGAAGGAATGCAATTCATTTGCCACTTGTGCTTTGTCAAATTTTAATTGTTATTAATTTTCCACCTAACCACTTCCAGTGAGATTTCAGGCTATTTAAAACTTCATTTATCATGGGATTTCTGTTCCCATCACACAAATACAACCTACCATTTACAGTTATTACACAAGCAAAGATGCTTGTACAGACCTGGACTTACTACTGTATACTTTTTCACTTATAACTTAATAACTTGCAGGCTATAAGAATTAAATACTTGTTTTAAATACTCGAGGTCAGGAGTTACAGAACTCCAAGGTGGACTCTGGCTTTACTGAGATTCTGAATAATTTTCTTAGGTTTTCTAAATCTCACTTTGGCTGTTTGTAAAACTATGAATTTCCTACTTTATCCAACTGAAATGAAAGCAAACTGGTTAAGGTTTGCAAAGATGGAAATTATTAAAAAGCTGTTCCATTGGGGACATATACTTCCTAACATAGCCTCACTTTTAAATTCCAGCTGAGCTATGCTTTGCTTTGGACCCAAAAATGGGTTTGGAAAGGTACATGTACTTTTAATGTATAACACTAATGTACTGCTTACCAGACTACTGCTGAACAACTCCCTTTCAGCTTTATTTTCTTGCATAAACCCACTGACCTAACATCTTAAATTCCATTTGTATTTCAAACCAAAGATTATGAGAACAAAGGGAGCCTAATATTACTATTTCAATGGCATTTCAGAATAAAGTACATACAAAATGATACCTTGGTTACTCATTAAGCCAAACCTTTACTAAGTCTCAAAGTAGCCTTTTGTTTCATATATGCAATTTTTTCCCTTGAGAATAATTAGATGCACAATTACTAGGTAACTAAATATCTGATTTGAGGCAAGCAGGTGCAGGAGGTAGATGTCTAGCTATGATACACTGTGTCCAAAATTTACTTCAGAAACAGTACATGAAAACACTAAAGCTGTTTGATCGAACACGAGGCCACCTCCCTTCCATAATCATGTTAGCGGCCACAGAAATAAGTCTATTTGCTAAGTTTGTCTCCTTGTTTATTCTATGCCATTGGAGAATAAATGTTTACAGTAGTATCTCCAAAATCCATTTAAATTGGTACAAACAGTCCATTCATGCTAAGCCTGCTTGCTCTCCTTTTACTCACAACATAACCCACATTTACATATATGCATGTAATCCATAAAATACCACAGACAGTCTTACTTCCTTCAGTGAATTTCAGCCAACACCCGACCAGGTAATTTATATCTCCTATTACCATTAAACTCTTTTATTTATGTCCCTAATGACGTTGTCATCTAGTTGCCCAGGTTATCAAGCTCACCTAAGCCCTCCAAACATGCTGCCTCTATAAGGAATTTTTGCTTTGTCAGTTTGGTGGACAAGAAACCTAACTGAAGCCACCCATCATTAACTCTCGTGTTTCTGCAAAGACAGTTTCCAAACACTCACAAGTCTCTGAAAACCTGTCAGTAGTATTCAACAACACTATTCAAGAAGGACCCACTCACCCTTTACACTCCCTGCAAGTTTCCCTGTGGGTTCTTTGTTCGCATTTACATGAGCCAAAGTTGCCCTGACATCACACTTAACAGGTGAGTGGGGACGTCAGGGCCTGAATCAGCAGCACTCAAAGTCTAAGACCCCATACTATATCCAAAATGAGAACTTTACTTACTAGACATCTGCACTACTGGTTGCAAGATGCTCTCTGTACATCTTGTATTCCTACTTTGAGGGCTGCGGCATGATGCTCACAGCAAGAACTGCTGAGTACCAGGTGAACAGGTACCTGTCTCCAGCTCCCTCTCACACTTTGCAGATCTAGGGCAAGATGGGACATGGCAGGAAACAGGGCAAATCACCAGTCTTCTTCATGGGGCAAAACGTGCTCAGAGAGCATTTGCCAATTTCCATTCATTTGGGAGAGAAACGGAAGGGCTCAATTAATAAGCATATAAAGAGAAGCATAGATAGGTGCGTAGTTATTTCTTCACAGAAGTGAGGTTATTCAGTACCTACACAGACATGTAAAGGCTGGTTATGATACTATAAAGGCACCAAGGCTCCTGCAGAGCTATTACAGAGCTGGCGCACAAAGAAAGCAGGTCCAGAAGGAGAAGAGTTATTTTGGAGGAAGCAAGGATGTAAATGCTATCTTGGCTTTTGCTTTAGAATTCTTGGAATTGAAGAGGAGACTAAACTGAAAAAATGCACTGGGTGGGGGGTTTTGAATAGAAGCCAGTTCAGAATGCAATTTTTATTTGGGGTGGTTCAAGTACTAATCGAATACAGCAAGCTTAGAGCATGAGTTAAAGAATACTGAATGACGTCACACATGCTGAAAAATGCACAGAATTCATGATAATATACTGTTGTTTTAAATGCTATGCAAATATTTTCACATTTCACTATTTCTGCAAAATCCTTTCTTCTGGCTAAACCTTTATGATTAGAAATGTTGTGAATTACAGTATTAGCCAGGGAAGTACTGATATTTAAAGGTCAAGATAGATCTGATACTTTTTCAGTTGGACACTTGGTTCCTTTGGACCAGAATCACTCTCAGACCTCATCAATGACATGTAATTGTAGTCATTTGGTCTCACTAGGTTAACTATACTTTATACAAGGGATAAAAAGTTAGCTCCTGTCTTAAACAGCTTCCTTGCTATGTTGGGAAATGAAAGCACAAGAAGACCGAGAAGGTTCGTGCATACTAATGAGAAACTTCATGGCAGATCCAGAACTAAAAACACTTTGCTACCATCTGAGACATGTGTCTTAAGTATGGAGTCAATCTCTTCTCGTATTCTACATTTGTTTATGTTGCAAAAGTTTTTCAAAAACAAAACTAAGAGAACTGGTGAACAGATTTGCTGTAACAAGAGCTTAACATTTCAACTCACCACAGGTCCTGAGAATACAACCCATTTTGCTGGGTGTTAAACTTCTGAGAATCTGGGAATTCCCATTTCTGCACATGTGAAAGAAAGAATTGGACCTAGATTTTGCATTGCCTTGTCATTATACTCACTTTTGATCTTCACAGAATCACAGACTTGTTGGAACTAGTTGGAGGGGATGTCTTGAAATTACTTAGTCCAACCTCCCTGCTCAAGCAAAGTCACCTAAAGCAGGCTTCCCAGGGATTTTGAATGTCTCCAATATGGAGACACTAGAACCGCTCTGAGTAACCTTAGACCAACACATCCACTTTGACAAGATCCAGGGCTTGATTCATTTGCCCTGGTCCCTACAGTCAGGTGAGAAATACTATTATTCAAGACATCCGTGTGGCGTTGGCCTTGTGGATAAATGATCTATGGGAGACCTGCATTCCTTTGGATTGGCAGAAGGATGGGAAATGCCCTGTGTCTTCTCAAATGGCCACAGACCCATGTACTTGGACAAATGAGTTGTGCCTTCAAATCTGGCTGATCATCTCCCAGTTAGTTCACAGAACTAACCCACCTTGTTACCCACGTGGCATTTTTCAAATAATCTGGCCATACATCTGACATACTTTCTGTAATGAAATGGAAACTAAACCATGGTCTTTTAGTTCTTAACCATGTATTTACTAGGCTCAGCAATTATTATTTACAATAAGTGACTGTGACATATGTTCTTGCTAAAATCTTAACCATTTAATCCACGATATCTATCACTTCTAAATCTACGGCATTCACACAACACTGAGAATGCCGTGTAGTCATTATCACTTAACTTTCATTTTCTCTGTTAAAGGACTGATGAAACAATGCAGAAGATGCCAGAAGACCTATTACACATTTGGGGGTTGGACTAGACAGTCTTTAAAAGGTCCCTTGCAATCCAAACCATTCCATGACTCTATGATGTTTGCATTCAGACTCAACAAAGTTAATAATTAATAACAGCAATATACCTGACACTGGGAAATTAATTCATAGCTTCACGGTTGTAATTGTGCATACACACACCGAATCGTTCTTAGCCCTTCTAAAACTTTTTCTTGCAAACGTTTTTATAACAGCAACAAAGCCCCAGACTTGGAGCTGGTATGGACTGGTTTGTCTCCACTGTCTGCAGTGTAAACCTGCCAATTACAGCAGATGAAGATCTAGTCCAGTCTCTCTCTCCTAGGAAAATCTCCACTTTTCAAAATGCACTGCTATAGGCAGTTATCACCATGGATCCAAACCCTTCCATTCAAGAAGCTCAGAGACTTTATATCTCCTGCTAATGTATTCCTTGGGGAAGTTACTATCCACCAAACCCCCTACAGTTATTGTTAGGAAATCATTAACCCACAGCTCTTTTCAACTCTTGATAATTACAATGTTAAAAAAAGGAAAAGTTTTGCTGCGAACAGTTGCAACAATGTATTTGTTTGCCACATGCGATGGAAATCTGATAGACAATATCTGTGCACTCCATCTGTTACACTGGATTGATCCGCTGATGAGAATCCTTTTAGAAACCTGCTTACCCCTGCTGGTGCTGCAAGCTTGAAAGAGAAAAAAACACTTTCTTCTCCTTGTTCTCTTGTGTGGTGGTCGACCCTGTCTTCCTTTCCATTAGAACCAACCCATCCTGCTGCCACAGACCTCACAGGATTTATATTGTTTTGACTCCTTTCAAACACTGTCTTGTTACCAACATCTGACAACAGTCTCTTGGGCCATCACGATTTTACAAACTGACCAGGCCTATAAGTCTCCATAAATCCCATGTGGATACAGACCTGTGAAAATGTCTTTAACTATCCATTAACGTACACAGTAGCTCTTTCATTATATAAATAGTCATGGGTGTTCTATACTTACATGGAGGAAGAAGCTGTAATTTGGGGAGGGGGAGAAGGAGGGAAGTGCTTGAAAACTCTGCCAGAAGAGGTTGTTCTTTTAGCACTCATCGCACATCAGCAAACTCATTTGCCCACCACACCGCTTGGCGACAACACACCATGGGTGGTCGCCTTGCTCCCCACCTCCTCCATAATCACAGTGAAAAGCCACAAAATAGTGAATCAAATTTAGGCATGACCACACATGTTGGTTTCTCACGAAGTTGGGGAAATTTTAGCCCTGTTCTTCAAACAACAACACCCAGAAAAACGATGCAAGGGCATATCTACAACTGAAAAATTGAAAATATGTTGAGTATATGATGCAAGAAGGTCAGGAAAAAAAGTTCTAATGAAATATTTCAGTACCCTGGCCTTGCGCTCAGTTTAAAGTTTACTGTTATAATCTGTGCGTGCATGTGCACAGGTATACGTATGTCTATTTATATGCATACAGACAGGCAGACATCAACGCTTCAGAACAAGTGAAAGGGAAAATGAGAATGGTTGAAAGAGCATTCCCCATTTAAACAGGAGTACTAATAAATCCAATTTCTTGCAGTGAAACCAACTCATCTGAATTAGCGTGCTATTTTAAAACAAACTGCAATTACTATTTGCAAGAACTGCTGCAAAAACGGTTCTGCCAATTCAAACAGTTTGCCTGGAGAGTCAAACGGGGATGGGGGCGGGGGGGGGGGAGAGGAAAGAAGAAAAATGGTTAATAGTAGGGCTGTTGCTTTTCCCAAGTGCAGCAAACTGAGCCTAATTGATGCTGACGCATGACAGACTCGTGTGTACAGTATTGCCCGGGCTTTGACTGAAGCTGCTGACAGAGGGTAAATGGTGCATGGCAGCTGGTCTTGCCCTGGCCTGGCATGGCAACGTATGCACACATTGCCTGTCAAGAGATATCATGAGGGCTAATGAAGGGCAGCCCACATTTTTAAAATTCTTCTCACTGAGTTTTGGATCAGACTTTACACCATGAAGCCTTCTCAACCTTTTAGTGCTTGGTTAAGGATATGTGACACCTATTTAAAAATTAATGTGTTCTAAACAATTTAAAGTTGGAAAACTAAAAGCCAGTACAGCTCTGTGTGAGAAAGAAAAAGTCCATATATGAGTGTGTGCATGATGGAAAGACAGGGCAGAGGAAGAGCAGAATGAGAGGAAAGAAATACAAGCATTTTTGCAGCTGCTAACAACAGAAAGCATGACATGGAAGCACCACTGATTTACCTGACTGCATTTCATTACTCTTCTATAGCTCTTTTTAAAACAAAAAGTGCATTTCTGAAAGGTTTACTTAAAATAAGCGACTCCCTACAAACACCAAATGCTTTCTCTTTTCCTGAATCCAGCCCACTGCCTGTAATTGCAGCAGAATAATTATAACAGTATCGAAAAAAAGACAGAAATTCTGCCCTCCAGTTCTTAGGCATGAAGAATAAATGTCAGAAAACAGAATTAGGATAAAAGAGACCATCTTAGCAATCTACCTGATTATGAACTTCAAATCACAAGTAACAGCTTGGTTGGTCCCTTCATTCTCAGAATTCTCTTGTGGTTTCACATTCCTTTATGTTATTTCGCATGGTAATAAATGGCAGAGATATTTTTGGTTTAGCTTTTTCTGAAATATTCTGCTCGCAGACAAATGGAAAATACATATGTAGAAGACCATCGAGACTTTTCAGGGTATTTCACTGACCAGTGCAGGATCATTTCTTGCCACAAATCCCTGAGGGCTTTGTCCCGGTTTCAAAAAAATCCCTGGTATTTTCACAACTGACTTCAGGATTTCAATAGTTATTTTACATGCCAGTAAAAAGAAAATGCTTGGTTCTCATCTAACCTGGAACAGCTTATCCCCTGCCAGTCACTATTAGCTTATGTGGAATGGTCTCTGAGTTTATCAGAGAGAAAGGATTTACGTCTTGGGGAGACTGACCATCTTTTTTGCCTCTGTAGGCCAAAAGAAGAAACTGACAACTGGAAAAAGATGTTACAGTGTTGTCTCTCCTGGCAACTTATACCTTCTTTTCCAACCCATTATTATACAGAGCAGAAGGAAAAAAAACCCCACCACTTCTGACCTACTAAATGAAAAAAAAAAAAAAGGGAAAAAAAACCCAAAACGAAAACAACTTCCTCACTCAAAACCCACAAACTGCTGTATTTATTTGACACAGAAAAACTATTTATTTTTAGGTTTATCAGCTAATCTAGGAAAAAGTTAACCTAACCTTGGCAAATACAATAGATCATAAAGAAGTATCACGGTCTGAGAAACATACACAACAAGCTCACTACAGCTTTGGTCCTCAGAGCAGTCATTTGCTCATTGAAAATGTGTGTATTCAAGAGACACTCCAGAAAGCTAAAACAATGGCAGAAATCACAAAATGAAGCACCTTGTTCTCACTCTGATGCAACTCTAATAACAACACAGCTTCACTTCCCAGAAGTGCCTCTAGAGAGAATGCCACCTTTGTGTAAAGCAGCACTGGAGAGAAAAGGAACGTTTTAATCAGATTGGCTGATAAATTTTTGGGGAAAAAAAAATGGGTGGTAAAATAAAAATATATTACTCAACCCTCTAAAGCTAAATTATCGCATGTCATTAGATTATCATGGTTATAAGCAGATTGCTTCTGCTGCATGTAAGAAATTCTGTGCTAATAAGGTGGCAAAACATTATCAATTGGGTATTTGGTGTAAGAATTAGTAAGAATCAAGCAAAAATATTTTCCCTCTTCATATTTCCTTAGGATTTTTTGAGACAAATGTACCTAATTTGTAGAATATTTCAGTTCTCTGCAAATTTCTCCACTCTCCCTCCCTTACTTACAGGAGCGGCTAACAAAAGCTGCTAATTATTCTGGTAGTTTTGGGGTACCCATTCACCAGGAAAGAGCACTAAAATTATCACACAAATCTCTATCAACTAATAATGAGTTTCAGAGTTTACCAGTCCGAGTTATAAGAACAAACTGATTTCACTAGTGGATGATTGCATTTCTCCATTATCACTTCTCCAGGGCTGTTCACCTGTTTCTATACACATTATACCTGAACTTAGATAACTGTTTGCTACTGATTTCTGGGAGTTTGCCCTAATTAACAGAAAATCAGCCAATTCTTCAAATAAAATTATTTCTGAAGTATGACTCTTGTGCAACTGAAAACAAATGCTTTTTCTCTCACTCATTTTAAAAAACGTCTGCTTAAAGAAACATTAATTCAATTGCTATATGTTTATTAATGATTCACATCAATTGAGCAGTTCTGTCTATTTAACGATCCAGAACCCATTTCTTCTAGTGTAAACTGTTCAAACAGCACCACACCAGACCTGGTGGTATACACAGTGTACATAAATTACACAGGAGAGAAGAAAAATTAGGTTTTAACTACATAAAAATGTTTTTTCAAAGTGTTTAAACATTTTCTGTAGTTTGATAAAAAATCTATATAATTCAGTTGTCTTTACTCGATTTCATCTCCTACTTCTTCCATTACTGGATGTATATGACAGGACTTCATCCTATACTTGCAAACAGTACCATGCATGATTACACAGTAAGTGTTACAAATATATTTCACTTTCTACTTCCAATACTGTGAAGTCATAAAACTAAATAATTTTCAATTTTTTAAAAGGTATGTCTTTGTTTACATAATTTCCAAAACCTCTGAAAAGATATGACCTCTGCCTAGTTTTAAACAACAAAGCGTTTGGAGATTTTTTTTTCTTAGAAGAAAAAGAGGAACACCTGGTGCCTGTATAAAGGCAAGTAAACTCTATAAAATCCACTTCATGAATTTTGAAAAATCTGCTTTCATAGCCAACTCTGTAATTTAACTTAGTAAGAAAAGGCTGCCGTCTCATACCATATACTATTCAGGTTCACGTAGTACTGCACAATTTTGCAGGTCTGGTTGAGGAAATACCTGTTCTTTAAGGAGAGAACAATTACTCTGTTTGACACCTGATTCTGGTCTTCAAGACAGAGTTTAGTAAGTTTCTGTTCGTGGAACTGCTGTCTGTGAGGCTTCAAAATGTTAGCACTCGTACTGGATTTAAGGACACAGCAGCCTGGTATCAAAAAGCAATTTTATAGCACAAGAATCATTACTATTCACAAGCAGTAATTGTAAAGCTAGATGTAAATAAGAAGTATGTGTTGAGTGTAAGAAAGTTAAAACTTGATTTAAAATTATATGCCTGAATATATATATATACAGGCACCCACGCACAATGTTCTACACTTAGAATTGTGTGTGCATACCTGTGTATTTGTGCAGAGGTGTATACACACATTCAACCTATTTGAAATACCAGTTCTGAGAAAATTTTGATTATGCCTGCATCAAAAGAAACTCTGTACTAACTGTTGCACCTTGGATTTTTTAAGGGCATTAGATTTTACCTCTTGATCGTTTGTTTTTAGTTTTGAAAGAACAACGCTCTTCTCTTAGAATCTCTCCTTTTAAACTGGTCAATTCCAAAGAAATAAAAGGGATTTTCTGTGTGCATCAGGACTGTAGGATCGGGTCTTTTATACTAAGAACTAACTGCACTGGGTTTCTAAAAAATTACACATATACTTTGTGCTTGTGTGCATGTATATGCGCGCACATAAACTATTTAAGTGTAAATTGCCAGAATGGCAGTAAATTACTGCCTGAGCTGCAAAGCATTTACATACCTTAGGCATGAGCAACCAATTGGAACTTTTAATCTTTTAACAAGTTACTGCTCAATGACATAATAATGAATAAAATGAAGAGTAATGAAGTTGACCATAAAGCTTAGCAAATAAACATTGCACACAAAAATAACAATTCCTGACTAGCTGAGCACACAATATCTACTTATGGTTTGCTGCCAGTTACCCTACGCTTGTGCCAAAACACAGTAACATCCTCCTGCTGTTGCTTTTGGTGTTACCGTTGTTGGTCGCTTTTGCAGATCGCTGCTGCCCTCACCATGCCGGGATCCACCCTCATTATAACCTGTTCACCTGCAGATAGCTTTACCTTTCAGAGTTGTTCCAAGAAAGTTTTTAGCAGCTTTCTTGTCTCAGTACTCCTGTCAAGGAAGTAGTAGAAATCACCCCCAGGATTACTGACAGAAACTTCCATTTGTTTGAAATCAGAATGAATAGTCTGTTATATCGGCACTGACAGGACAAGGTCATAGACCATACTCTATCGTTATTCTCACTCCTAACAAGAGCCCATGATTAAGTCACCTAAAATAAAATTCTACTTCTGTCAAAAGACATGGCAATCACTCACAGGAGCTGCAAAGATGACTGACCACTCACTGTCTTCTGTGGGTAGGAAAAAAGTACGTCTAATAAGGTAATATACTTGGGAGTATCTTTTCTAATTGTGACTGGCACACCCAAAATTCATCTCATTTCTGTACGCAGAGCAAGTCTAAAAGGTATCAAATTCAATTTTGTTTCAGACAAATTTGGTTCAGTTGTTCATTACAATCCAGATAACTCAAAAGGCAGGCAGGGCTCTACAGAACAAGCAGCAGGATTTGGCGCTAGTCCCCTACAAGCCAACAGCAGAAGCAGAGGCAGGCAGCAATGGCCACAAGGCACTGCTGAGTGTTCAGTCTTTGGAGGCAGAAAACCACTTCCAATTGAACTGATGTCCCTATCAGAAAAATGATCACCAGCATTCCTTCCAGCTGACAGCCGTGCTATTAGCTGAGGATATAACAAACATTAACAAGGAGAGCGTTAGAGGCTGTTCTTCCAGGATGGGCCATTGCACCATGGTGGAGCCTCAAGGGAAGCTTCAATTGCTGTTGCCTTTGCCGTCTTTTCTCTGTAAAAAGAGAAAACTACCTTTTTAAGACACGAATAAGGATTTTAAACAGTACTATATTAGAAGCTCCGGGGACAGTAACTAAAAAGCAAACATTTACCTTTTACTTATTCCTACAATGAAATAGCATGGTAACATGACATTACCTCTCCAAGGTAAATATTTACTTGTTAGTATTGGGCTCCACATAAAAATACACCTACTTTCCCCACCCAAGATGACCCGCATTTTCTATTACCAAGACCAAAACAACCAACCACCCCACAATTCCCACTTCAGTATGCTGCATATACTTCTTCACCTACACCGAGATGTTTAAACATACAGTGGTATTTCGGGCTCCAAGTACCGGACTCTCAATTCACACACCCTGGACAACGAACGGAGAATGCACTACAACAAAAGCAAAGGAGGAAGTTTCCCCTTTCCCTTTCAACCCCCATCTCCAGCCTAAAGGAGCAAGCAAGTCAAGCACCACATCTGGACCAGGGCTGCATCTCTCCAGTACACTACATCACCACAAAGAGGGCTACTATCTTTTTCTCCATCAGCTTTTCCCATTACATACTTGGCACCTGTCACTTCAGGAATTAACAACAGGATGATTATCCAGATTAAAAGGAGATCAAGCAGTGCAAATAAATTTTAAATTATTTCTTATATGTTTGGCAAGTTCCTTTGTACTGTTTTAAGGAGGATTTTGAAAATCCACAAAGCCAGGCTGAGTTGTTTGCTCTTTCTCCCCACAAATATGAGAAATATTAGGTTTAATGACTTAAAAATTTCTAGATAAATAAATTTTGTATCTACATACACAAAAAAAAGTCATTGATGAAAAAGGTTCCAGCCTTTTCTTTTAGCATTTTGTTCATTACTAAATACAGCTTTTGAAAGCAAATACCACACATGTGCTCCTGACACCAGCTCTCAACAGTCTCAATGCCTTCGTTTACTCATTTATAAAACGAGTATCCTGCTGCTCATTCCGCTGAAAGAAGTGTTGAGAGACCTACCTGCAGCCTGGCTAAGCAGCACTGGCAAGAGCCCATCAGCCAGGGCATGGCAATCTGCTCACAGACAACACTCCCCACAGAGGGAAGCCTTTGCTTATGCAGGGTCACGGGATAATGGAAGGCATACCATTTTTGAAGTTTGAAGGTTTTTTGAATTTTTTTTTAATGGTATAATTCGCAAATACAAATTTAAAGTGTACCTATCGCACAGTGCTCCAAATATTGTGAGGTTTTTCATGCTGTGCCATGTTAATAGCCAGCTAAGAAATTAATTGTTTTAGATGTTGCTTTAATTTCATCTTTGGCTAAAACAGACTAGACACTGAAGCAAAACAAAAAATTTCTTTTTGGTACTCAGTACTTTAGCTTGAGCTACTATGCTTTCATTTCCCTATGAGGGGAGAAGCACAGAAAAGAGAATTTCTATCCAACAATATCTTGAGAACAGGTCTGCTTGGCAAACGATCGAAGTTATTTAAGATGCTATTATCAGACTCCTGCCCTTCTTTCCCTACCATGTATCTTGCTAAGGCTCCTGCTTTCCTGTTAAAGGTACTGTCATCATGACAGCAGCACAGACAAAACATGTGAGCATTCCTCATCTACTACAGGTAGGAATCAGACAAACCATCCGAAACTTGGTGCAGAGCCATTTGGAAGCACTCACAGTTTCTTTCCCATAGTCTAAGCTCTTTGGGTATTAACCTCCAACTGGTGTACAGGGCATTTCCTCTGACAGATCTAAGTAAAATGGCTGAATCCAAGGTCTTAAACGCTGTAATCTATCACCTGATGTAGCTGACGTAATGGATCGTGGAGATGCGTGACCTCCATGAAGCCAAACTCATTCAGTGCGCCAGCAGCAAGACTACCACAGACCCTTGCAGCAATTTGGTACAACAAAGGTTAAGGTCAAACCAGAACTAAGTAGATCAACATGGTTTGGGAACACTGAAAACCTTCACATCGAGATTTCCAAACAAAACAAAACATTCCAGTGTTTCCAAGCCAAAACTCTTCAGAGCTTCCTGTTCAGTGAAGACAATATAAATGGGTATTTTAACTTTCCATTCTCATTTCAAATAAAAAGGGGTGAAATGGTGGCATTTCCCAGGGCAAAGCCCAACTACTGACTAGCTTCAGAGATCATCTATTTAGAAGAATCTAGAAACTGAAGTGATGCAATTCTTGCTTTAAAAACACACTTCAAAAGTTAATCATTCCTACAGCCAGCTCCACCAGACCATCAGTGCTGTACTACTGCCCTAGAATTGCTTCCTTCCCTCACAACAGCCAAATTACTGCTTCATCTCTTTTTAATGTCCTTTGAGTGCCCAAGATCTCACAGTAATTACCAGAAATAAAAGGAAAAATGGAATTACTAATCACCAATGTCAGGCAAAGCAGGAAAAACAGAGCAATCAATATTTGGCTAAATGAGAACACTTTTGTCCTCTTTGGGTCATATTAAAAAAATAACAATAACAAAATATAACAAAATACGTACCTGCTTCTTTACTCAGTTTCCCTTATATCAATACAACTTAACTCTCAGAGAGCATTCTGATGTGAAATTATTATTCAGCCATGACACTGGCAAGCTTATTTCTTCTTCCAATGCTAAAAATACCTTTTTTCTAGGAATGTGGCTGTATCACAAGGAAAAAGCCAGCCTTTGTATTTTAAAATCTTAGCCGGCAGCTAGAATACTAACAGTAATAAACAGTTAGAATGAATTGAAAGTGAAGTAATACCAAGAAAAATGGAGGGGAAAGACATTCATTTATAATGTCCTATAATCAAGATCGTGAAGCTTGGTGCAGCAGAAAGATTTCCCTGAATAAATTCATTGTATTTTTAAACAGAGAAATTTCAGAGAACATAGTTAGTAAATATTTAAAACCTTTGTGGTAAAGGCTTAAACCTCAAAATAACAAGGAAATGACAACTGTTTATTTTTCTCCACATAAAACTGAAAGTTATTGTAAGGTCATTATAATGTAAGCCTGTTTTGTCTTTAAGAAATAAATAATTACACCACTGATTTGAGTAGGCCTGCCAGTAAGTCTACATGTGGTTAAGTCAGATAGACCGATACTCTAAAATTGGCAAGTAGCTAGCTCCCACAAGCTATTAAGTAACACTGAGGTCTAGGTAGCTCACAGCCCTTTTATCATGTGTCTCTCAAACAGAAAAAAAAGGAGAAAAACTCCTACATTTAGACTACGGTTGTTGTGCAACCTTTGAACATGGTTCTGCATATTCCATGATAACACAGAAGCAGAATTTGATGCAGCATTCACTCTGCTGCAATATTCAGCTGCAACATCTAATCTTTCTTCAGAAATATGTTTCTAACTCTTGCGGTTGCAAGGGAAATCTTCATAAACATGAAACAAAAGCAATTTGTAATGACAAGACTATGTTCCTGAGTTTGCAAACAGCCTGAAATAATGACTGCGTTGTCACTGCAACGAAGATTACATCAAATTAACAGCTGTAATCAAAACAATGGACTGATGGCTGTTTAACCACTACTGTTAACCACTGCTGTACTGAAGATTCTAGCACTACCCCAGAATGTGTTTAATCCCACCTCCTTAGGTACCAAAACCTCAGCTAACGCGAGCTGTGAATACATCAAGCTTTGCTGATGGAAGTTCCGTAACACAAGCTATGCAGCCAGCAGGAGAGCTGAAGCTGGGCAGCGGCAGTAACCTCTACATAGACAGCACATAGCAGTAAATGTCCTATACAAATCATACCTTCTCACATTCAATTGAGTAAAATTGTTCATTTATTGATTTGAATAAATCTGCTGCATCACAGTACCACGGGAGCTCAGGGGACACCACCACAAACTCTAATCCAGCCCATTACAAGATGTATGCAGCTTTGCCTGTGGCCAGTTCTCACCATTCGTTCTACATCTGGACTTCCAATGAAGGCAGAGAGCCCTCTGCGTGGGGGGACAGCAACAGAATATAGGTCACATCACCATCTGTGGCATGAATATCTACCCATTGTTAGTATAACAATCTACATTTTCTTCTCCAAAGATAAAAATCAATCCAAGTATGAAGCTGCAATACAGATTAAAACCAAAACAAAACTAGCTAAACCACTCACATCATGGGTCCTGCCTTGGAGCTGTGGGAGGGTTAGATGCCTCAAAGCCCTTTCTCTAATTCTGCAAGCAAATGGAAACAAGAAACCTGTATTTTACTGGTGACAGCATTGCCATCACACCAGCTCTAAGACACACTAAAGCTCCTTCTCTAAGGATTTCATGGAACAGCACAAACAGGATGGAGCAAAGGAAATGACTGACACAAAGAATGCAGTGGACAAACTTACATGGCGGCACAAACAACAGACCTCCTTTGGTGGAGCTTGCTGGCTGTAGAAGGCCGAGCAAGTACTAGGTACTTGGATGAGCTCCATGCAGAAACTTCAGCACACAGGCAGATGAAGCAGCTAGACATCTGCAGCATCCCGTAAAACAGTATTAAACAGTCCCCCTTTCCAACTGAACTATATCCTCATCCTTTCATGTAATGGAAAACAAACAGATGAACAAACAAGCACCCAAATACCACACGTTTCTCATACTAAAGATTTTAACGAGCTGGAGTCTAAAGGGAAATGTGATACATGAAGGGTTGGCAGTTAAGTCTCAAATTCAAGTCTTGCTTATTCATTAAGTCACCAAACACTAACCTTGGCTAGGTCTCCATTTTGTGGTGCAGTCTAATTTCTACTGGTGAAGAAACACAAAGTTACGATGACAACTGACCGTGGCCTCTGGTTAGCAATCATAACGCTGAGGGACACAGAAGCTGTAGGAACTGCACCGCTTTTCCTTCTAGAGCACAGAAAAGCATCTTCCCCGGGCAGAATGTGAAAAATGCACTACTGCTACCTGAACGATGGTTACAAAGAATAAGGCTTTCAATCTTCCGATTAATTAATTTGTTTTTCAACAATAAAAGTATTAAAAGAATAAAGGAGGGAAAGATGATCAAACAATGGAGATGATATCAAGTCCATTTAAAGATCAGCACAGAGGAAGATGAGCCAAGTTTTAGAAAAAGACTAAAATAAGCAGAAAGGGAGCTGCAAGAATAAACAAGGCAAAGGAGTTTTTTGTTTGATGTCCAGTAGCAGTTTGATGCTTTTAATAGAAATACTCCTTTTCTTCTCTACAGTTTGCTATAATTCTGCTAAATAGAAAAATATAAACATATTCCTTAAAATTTCAGCTTTCTAGAAATGCGATGACGAAGCATCTGAAAGGATCAACATACATGCTTTCTGAATAACCATACAAAACTTCTGATTTTTTTATTCATTCTTTTTTATGTTGTAAATTTGCCATGTAATGACAAATTTGGGCATAAATCCTACAGAAACTGATAAACTAAATCAGTAGAACTACTCACAGTAGTGAAGCTATGCAGATGTCTAAAAATTTGCAGGTGTCTTGGATAATAAGCTTTCAGAGCAGGAGCTACAGATCTGTGATTAGTTCACCAGTACATTTTATTATGCTTGAAATATATGTAATAATAAGGTTAACTCTGTGGTGTATTTTTGTTTTGGCTCATAATACTTAAATGCAGCATAAGTCTTCCATATTGTATTTTCTTTGTACATTTTCCATACACACACACATATACATACTCATAAATATTTATACATTATACATAGACACAAATAAATACCTTCACGCAGGTTACATTCAACCAATAATGTATACTGGTCAACAATAAGAAACCACTCTTATCCTAAAAAGTGTTTAGTTGCAAAAATGTTAATGGAATCCACAGAAACACTTAGGAACCAGTTTTTTAATCTCATTACCATATCAAGGAGCTCCCTGTTAATCACTGTCCAAATTCATTTGGATTTATTGTATCACAGTTATGCTTACAATTAAATGCCACAAGGTCCCAGTCAGATTAAACAAATGATTTTTCCTGTAGTCCTTACAGGACTAGTAGTGACAAATCACATGGAAGTAAAATATATCATAATTAATTAGCAGAGGCCCATAGATAACCTCTCCCACAAATCTCCATGGGCAATTTTAATAGGTTTCAGTATTTAAATATAAAACCCTATGAAATTGCTTAAAAATTCAAGGAATACTTGCACTTGTTATAGGTAATGAATATGTCAGTCATGTAATTTTTTATTACATAATTATTTCTTTAGGGATGTTAGAAACAAGTAATTATTTTCTTAAAAATGAATTGGCAGCAACTATTTTAAGCATGCCATTGTGAATGAAATATCAACTAATTGTTGTATTACTGACTTACAGAAAAGAAACATTTCCTTATCAAAGCACATAACATCTCACCATTGCAAAAAAATTTAATCTTCTTCACAGAAGCTTCAGTAAGCTAGTAGGAATTACAGGAAGATAACTGGTCTTAATATTAAACATGAACATCAGTGTGAAGAAAAAGGGTTTGGCTTCTTTAGCTTGATTTCCAATAGGACACATTAGCTGTTCACTCCTCTTATGTGTGTTAGGGAAAGTAACAGATGACAGTATTTCATAGATGTGGTGGAAAAATCTTCCTTTGCAGGAAGAAATATTTTGTCAAATACTATGAACTGTTCATGGTAATCTCTCTGCTTATGAAATAGTAAATTCTACCTAAATCAATTCAAAACAATGTGTTCCCAGAATGGGCAGGCTAGAATATATAAAAACTGTCAAACAAAAAGCCCTCATTTATTTCCAGAATTAAGCTTTCATCTCAGTGATCTGCATTTGTTTATCAAGTAAGAACCCTGGTGCTCCTTCATAAAATCTTCAGTAAACTGTATTTTGTCTGCCTTCAATCTCTTCGAAACATCAAAATGTCTCATTTCTCATTCATTCCTTGCTAAAGTTCACTTAGAGGGATATTAAAAAAATGTCTGTACTAGTCCAGGAAGACTGGTCTCCTGACACTGGAAAGGAAGGAACCTAACTTAAAATAAATGTTTAATGATGAAATTATTGAACTGACTGTATCCTTGACATGTCTGTAGTGTCAAAAGAAAGTCTTCAAGTTAAATAGGAAATTGCACAAAATACTATCCAAAGTTGAAACTGGGGTAACAACTTCAGCCTATAACAGTGATTTACCTTGAGCCACAGACTTGAGCTGAAACTCAAGATATCTTGTCTTCAGTTACTCTACTTTGAGTTACTTAATTGTGGTAGCCAATCTTCAGTAATCAGTCTTCCTGAAAGAATCTCTCGGGAATTATATAAATTCATTCATTTAGAAGCATCTCGATATGGACTCTTGTGTTGGGTACAAAAACAGGAACCAGTGTTAGAAGAGAAGTGGGCAACTGAGGATAATTTCTATTCTTATGGAATTTGCGGGACAGCATCACGATATACTGACAGCAAACAGGCTGAGAATGGAGTATGCAAATGCTATCACAGTCTTCTAAGTCAAAATGTCAGACAAAACTGCAATGAACAAAAATTAATTTGCTAATTTGGCCTCTGTAATAGGAATGAATAAATACACTGGCATTTGTAATACAGCTCTTCAAACTATTTGTGAAGTCATAAAAATTAATGTTTAAAATATACAGCCATATTTTATGAACACCACTTAGTCTCAAACCAAGCAATAACATAAGATTTTTAACAAATAGAGGCCTAAAAGAGAAAAAGCAATCACCTTGAAATGAGAGACAACATCATAAACTTAAGTTTCATAAAGCACTTAAGAAAATTAGCATTTCCATCAACGACTAGCTCTGAAGGCTTGCAAAATTCAGCTGAAAAATGTGACGGAAGTGCAGATGAACAATAAAAAAAATATCTTGCAAAACTTGAAAGCACCTACTGAAATTTCTGATTATAAAGAGCTTAAGGCATGCATTGGGATACCTTGTATCATGCTCCTGAAGCAAAATGGCCATAAACCCACCCGTGGCCAGATACGGGAAAATCGTGTCCGTGTAGGTCTAATGGTTTGCAGTAGTAGGGACAGAGCTGGGCACTCTTCCATATGGATGTTTCCCAGACATTTACTCTACTCTTGTTTGCCAGACATTAGATAAACCAGTTGGGCTGTACTGACTCATGCCAGGGCTTGGATTAACAATAGATCAGGATGGGAGAGCACAGACACAGGCATTACATTATCTTTACATTCATCCATGACTTGCTGTATTCTCCTCCATTGTATCTGATGACTAGTTATTTCAGAACAGGGGCTTTTGACCATTACACCTCCTTCCATTTCTGCTGGAAGGTAAGTTTTCAATTCAGCAAGTGTAAATACCATGAAATGTAAAGTTAGCAGTATATCAAAAGTTCTCAGCAAATTACCCTGCATGTATTGAATAAATTACCTGTTATGGTATAGGTGAGGAGAAGGTCTGTACCCATGCCTTTCGGACGCAGCTCACCCTTAGATTACTTACAGCATGAAATCACACCCACAATACATGAACAGGGTTAGTTTTTGTTGAGGCACTATACGTGGAAGAATAGCCAAACCCACTCTGCAGGTGATGGAGGCAATCATCATTAGCTGACCAGCTGTGTACTTCATCTCCTGATAAAGAACAGGAGGTAAGAACTGAGTTGGGGGTAGCTCAGGAAGTACCTTAAAGGTTGTTCCTGATGAGTTAAGAGGATGGGAGGCTACTGGCATGATAAAACAAGGAGAGGCAATGCAAAGAGGCAACAAACTTGGAAAATACTTGAAGCAGTATTCTGAACGGGAAAAACTATGATAAAACAGAAAGTTTTTGTTAATAAGTGAAAAGGTTTGGGGATGTGTGGATACTCATGGAACACTAGATCTCAGGAGTGTCAAATAAGTCAAATTACCAAGTGTAAAATGTAAGCTAGATATCAGGATCTACAGAGACTGGAACTGAAAATTATACCTATCACTGAAGGGCTAGAAGCAGTTGGCAGAAAATACAACCATGTTTTTTTAATAATAATGCTATGTTAATTAAACCTAAAAAATTACTGTGATAAAAACAAGCCCATCAGTAGGGTTGCCAGTTACCACTATTAACCTTGATAGTGTTGATAAATTTTTTAAATTTCTGACTACAAGCTGAGACATAGGATTGTCTTTTTCTATAGTTCATTATCCATTGTTTACTTCTAATAGTTATCCTTTTATAGAAACTTGTGAGTTTAAGATACACAATTTTATGAAGGTAAAAATTAATAATATACTTTTAAACTTACTTGAAACCTCATGAATAAATAAATAAATACATAATTGTTAAACCAAAGTAGCATCTAATCAGTTGTCTTCCACATCATAGCACTGACCCTAATCTCTGGGGCATAAACAAACATGCATACTTTGCGCAAACTTTAATCATAAAAAAGAATGAAATATATTCCAACATAAATATTTCAGCAAATAGCCATGTGAAGGAGCATGAATGTTTAATTTAGACATCACCTCTGTCACTATCTGTTAGACAGCATACCAGTGTTTCTCCTCTGGGAATTCCAAAATATAACCAAGTTTCCAGTGCCCAACAAAACGGTATTCCTCCTTAAACACATAATACCCATCTACTTCTAGGAATATTTAAACACTTTAAGATATGGTAAAATCCTTTTCCAAGCTGATCATGCCATATTTGGTCAATCCATATCTTTACTAGCACTACCTACAAAGTTTGAATACTCTTCCATTGCCTTGCTTGTGCTGGAAGGATCTATCCAGCACAAGGACCAGTCTCCAGCAGGTTGGCTTAAATACCATCTACTTCCACATACTTCTACCAAAGCTCAAGTCATTGCTAATCAAGTTCCTCAACTAGGACATACCACTGCGGTCAAGTTAAGGATCTGTTACACTGAACATCCTTTCATCTACGCAAAAGCTTAGCAATGGCACATGAGATAGGAAGATAGGTTTTATTTGATACTGGCTTTCAAAGACTGGAGACAGTTTTAAATGAAACAGACGAGGTGAAGAAAAATGTATGGCTTCCATATGCTCTGTCATTCAAGACAGTGATCCCCCCACAACTGCATAAAAGTGCACTTGATCTATTGCCTCCTGTTTGGGAATATACCATGAAGTGCGTCTGGAGACATGTATACATAACACAGTGGAATGAAAATTTACGTTCACCAACCGAGTTAATTTCTCTGTGCACAAAAATACTGTTTCATGAACACTAGAAATATGTATACTTAAAAAGCACCCTAACATTAAGGTTTTGCGTCTCAATCCCTGTACAAATTAAGTTTATAAAAAGGAATTAAAATACAAATATCATTTTGAAAGCACATACCACAGCATTTCCATGAAACCAGAAATCAAACTTCTAATGTATCATTTCATTTTTAAAAATGAGCTTAAAATGGCATGACTTAGAGGAGGAACATATTGCACATACTCTCCTGCAGTTGGTTTGCAAGCGACCTCCTATTTTTCCTTGTTGGAGCTCAGTACAGAATTGGCCTTTCTTGGAATGTGCTGCCCAAGACTCGATAAAGTAAGAGAATGTGAAAGCAACTCAACAAAAGCTGCAACTGTGGCATTTTACAGTGTCCTTGTTCTCCTCTTCTCTGCCCCTCCCCCCCCCCCCCCCCCCCCCATCTGAAGTGCTCTGACAGGTAGGCTTGGCAAGATGGGATCTACGTCCATGGCCTTGTAGTCACATTTTATTGGCTGGGTTCTTAGGTTAAACTTGAGGTGTTTACAGACTTCACCTCAACTTTCCCGGTATCTCAGTACAGCAATGTTCTGAGAGGAAGGTCTGTTCACAAGAATGAATAATTAGAGCAGGCTGCATGTTCTAATGAGAGAACTAATATATTACTACATATGAAAAATGAATATTAGACCAGAGTTCAACAGCAAGAAACAGTGCAATCAAATACATGTCTGGGTCAGAAGCAGCCACTGAACATCTATCCTGTAAGCCAACATACACTGCAAACAGAAGTTCCTCCCAGCACCCTTTAAGAAACTTATAAAAAGCCTTAAAGATTAAAAGCCTCAATTACAGTGTTTGAGAGGAAAAGCATGAGAAAGATCAAGGACACTGTCAATGTTCTAAGCCCTTGAGAACTTGGGTGACTTTTTCAATCAAAAATTGCAAGTGATCTCGGAAAGCAGACCATGTGCCATAATAAGAAGGAAAGCTACAAACCCAAGTCTACTTCCTGCAGATCTAGCCTGGGGGGAAAAAAATCCCTCATAACTAAGAACCTGGTGATTTGCTTAACATTGACAATATACGCAGGATGTGCTGAAGGTTTAATGGCAAGAACAGTGCCTGCTCTTACCTTATGCCTAGCTATAGTCAGCTTCAAAAGACAGTGAAAAATACTGCATGCTTTTGTGGTTTACAGAAAGGTCTCATTACTTGCTCACTCACATTTTGATACTTTTGTGATTCATGGAAAATGATATTGATTTTTGAAGTGATCAAAATAGATGCAGAATCAGTCAGGGGGGGAAAATGATCAGTGTCCATTATTTTTTTTCTGTTACTGCGTATTACAGTAATACTCGGACATCCAAGTGAGAATCGACATGACTTTATGTTAAGAGCTGTTACGTGCTTTGCTTTGACAGTCTACTGCTGCAAAGAATTCACAGTACATTTACAGTACAGTATATAAACAGTATATATAGAGGTAAAGGATGAAGACAGTGATGCTTTAATCCATTTGTACAATTAAGGAGATATGGAACAGAGATTAAGGACAAGGCTATTTGTGTAAAAAGGTTTAAACAGCTGTAAAACAGCTAAGTGATTTAAGCAATATCAGATGGGAACTATATGACAGAAAAGAGGACTAAACTCCGATCTCTTAAGACCTAGTCCAGAGTTTTAGTTGCATGATTTTTACCCTTGCTTTCCCTCTTAATATTTTTTCCTTAATCTGAACGAAACTCCAAGACAGACTCATGTCCTTCCTTACAATTTAAGAATCTGTGACTGGAAACATCTTAAGCAAGGCATCCCCATCTTAATCCACTCATATGAGAAGTCAGAAAAACTAAACACGCTAGCTATAACCAGCCAAACCAGTATTTTGAAAAGTGACAACACACAGGATAAATGAAGATAACTTTAATATGTAAATTTATACCATCAGCTAAAACCTCAGCAGGCCAATGGCCTCACACTGCCATTTTGATCCTCCCTGATGTTTAAGACAAGAACTCTTATTTTCCCTTAGAAAATTCAATGTGCTTATATCAGAAGTTTCCACCCGAATCTTAATCCCATTACCACCAATAAAATACATGTGTGTGTTCCCATGTAAAAACTAAAGGAATATGTGGTTTCACCAGGGATGATCTTTGTAATTACCACAGAGATATCTTTCAGCACATCAACAGCCTTACTACATACCTGTGTACCTCCTTGTAGTATGCTACAACTTTCACCAACAGTTAGAATGCAAGAAAAGCTTCAACAATTGATATGCTCAGTAGGAGTTAGATTTGATACATAAACTTGATAATCTGGCTCTGCATCAAGTTATATCACAGGATAATCCAAGTTTATCACCTAACGCAAAAAAAAAAATAATTAAGTTCAGAAGTATTTTTTTCTGACTAGAGATAGTACAAATTGAAGTCAGAAGCTGAAGCTCTAATTCAATTAATTTCTAACTTTAGAACTAAAGTTCTAAGAGTCTAAAAATGTAACATTTAAAAACTGCATTGATGGCATACAAAACTGCACATTAAGATTTGCTGTCTGACACTAGGACCCAACTGTAGTAGGTGCTGTATAAACACACTGAATTCCTGCCTCTTCACCATTTTCAAACCACTAAGTAATAAATTTGAAGAATAGTTTCATAAAAGAAATGCCATTGCTGGAATATTTTTAAAAGAAGAAGGGAAATATCTTTTTGTCAGAAAGTGAAGGATCAGTTCAGTAGTACACGGATGTACTAAACAAAAGGAGGAATCAATTTTCCAGAAACGGTCCATTTCACACTCAGTCACGTTAATTCTTAAGATTACACTCTGGGGAAGAGAACAGATGAAACCTCAATTTCTGCTGCTGGCCTTCACACCTACAACAAAATTGATGGCATATTTATACCTCAAAAGTTAAAATAATTTGTTTAAAATTGACAGTGTCAGACAGACTGGCATTCTAAGCAAAAAAATAAGAATTTGTTTCCAAGTGGATGAATAAAAGGACTGGTACTCTTTTTTTTAAGTTAAAGCACAGTTAAAATTTTCAGAAACAGACTATGAAGCAATAATTCAATTAAATGCACCAACAAAAAACCCTCATACTATACATTTGTCCTGTCTTTGTAAAATAAAATTTTGACAGGCAGAACTTCAGGAGAAGCTAAAAAAATTTTTGACCCCAAGGAGAGAAGAGCAGAGTGTTAGCTCTAACAGGCATTCATTAACTTCATTAGTATAACAGATCAGAACTAGTGCTTGTCTATATATGCAAGCTGTGAATGAACAGCAGCTGTCCTTTACTTCACGACATGCTTTTGGAGCTGACAATAGCAACAGGAAAACCACAGTCAGTCCTGGCTGGAACAGGAACAGCTCATTTTCACGGGAGAAAAGGTGCAAGAGTAGTCCATATACTCAATGCAGAACTGGAAATGTGTATGGATCAAATTGTAATTCAAATCAATTACCTATTTGACGTGGCATTAAATAACTTCCAAATAAGCGGACAGCATCCTGAAAAAAAATCAGTCTAAAACCATCAGTGATGGGTTTTGAAGTCCTCAGAGTGCATACATCTCTGGAGAGATTTGTTTTCATATTATTTCATTTTGGGGACTTAGATTGAATCTGCCAGTGTATTTGAACACAGACCTCATAAACGTTAAACATATAGATGTTACCTTCTGTTCTGACTGTTGTGCTATTCAAGGGAGTAACTTCCACATTTTGGAAGCTTGGATAAGTGCAGAACATGCCTCTAAGCTGGAGGTGACTGTGCTCACCAACTCAGGAAGGTTCCAAGGAGCAAGCTGTTTCACCTACACTCCAAAGAAGTAGGTATGTTGCCAGCTAGTTTCTGAATGAGTTGGTGCTGACTTAAAATATTTCAGACATTTCTGTATTTCTGGGCAGCATAAGGTGCTTCAGGAAGGAGCTTTCCACAAAAGGAAACGCTGCCACAGCACTTAGAGCATACCACAAAATAACTCTCTGACTGGAACAGGGCAGGCAGAAATTTTGGTCTACAAGGTTTGGTGCAAGGTTTTTTGTGATTCCTACAATCTGCACTAGTGGAATAAGCAGAAAAATACAGAGTAGTCAGACAGGAAACACATTATGGGACATAGTACTGTATGTTGAAATTTTTCTCCTTTTGCACTTAACCTATAGTGTGTCTTTTTCTCCCAAACTGCATGTACCTTGTTTTTTAGAGGTTCAGTCCCAAGACTCTGGCCATAGGTAGTTGATCAAATTGCTACAAGCCCAGGGCCATTCATTCATTGCATGAGCTGAGGTAATCAACTTTTACACCATTATGTACTTCTAAACCACTGTAATTAGAGAAAAGTACATTGGTTTTTAAACCACCCTTGCAGACCAGCAACAATCGCAACAAAGTAGTAATTAATACATAATCAGTTATCATTACTCATCTGAGAAGCAAATCATGAAGCTACCACAACTGAATTGATCACAATCATCCATTCACATCCTAAATCATACCATGTGCCTGTACAATACTCAGTACAGTGAAGTCTTCATTATGTTGTAGCCTTTAGGCATTATACTAATGGATTAACAAAATAATAACAATAATAAACCGGAATTTTTAAAAAAAATTCAGCATATACATTTGGCACCCAACATCCTGCAATTATTCCATTGATAAGTGGAAGTGTAGGTATCAGAGATCTGTTTAATTAAATTTTCTCATTCTACTCAGCTTAAATGTTACTAGTGTTTCCCTTGAACAGAAATTTAAAAAAGGACTAACCTGAGCTTTGAAAAAAAGAGGGGAAAAAAGGCAAGCAAAAAATATACTGGACATGCACTGACAGAAACCCTCTAAGTATGTCTTATATTTCTGAGGGGATCCAATTCCTGACTTGTTGGGAGAAAGCGTGTTTGGATGCACTATGGCAAGTAAAAGTAAATTTTAAAAAAAGAAAAATACAAAGGAGAGGAGCAGTAAATGAAAAAGCTGCTTGACAGAGGCTGCACAGTGCTGACATACACAGAACCTAGGGTTGCTGCTGCATGGAAATGCTCAATGTGAACTAAATTATACTTGAGTCCTACACAATGACAGCCAGAACAGCACCACTCAGGTACCTAATCTCACACCCACCTGTTGCCTAAATTGCTGAGAAAAGACAGCAAGAGATTACAAAGCTCTTCAACTATTTATTTAGTTTTTAATGAGTTCATAATCTTTGGGTTTTCTTATCTTCTAGGATTAGCTCCTCATTGTTTTAGACATATGAATGCATATATACGTCTATAAAGATGCATCGTATCCTGAATATATTTAATGTATTAGTATATCTTCTGTGTGAATGTCCCAGAACAAAAATGATCAAATAGCACAACAGCTATTATCAGGGAGTCACCACCTATGGCTCAGACTAAAGCCTACTATATGCACAGCCCTTACACATTTTCAGGCCGTGCATGGCAGCCAGCTTTGTGCCAGGTAGCACCACCAGAACTACGCAGTATTTTTCCTGGGATATTGTTCTGCGCTGACCACAAACTGAAGCACAAACTTTATGAGGAACAACTTCAACAGCTTCAGAAATGGCACCCTTCCAGCGGGACACACCCCGGAGTGCATTACAGCACTGCCTTGTAAACTCTTTTATTAATTTCATAATAAATGCTTAGAAATCAGACTTTTTTTGCAGGTGATAATTAAATATAAAATCAAGGCAAAACAGATGTGCGATAAATTCTTGGCACCGGTCTAGTTTAACTGAGTTTTAGCATCGATTTCCGGCAGGCTCCGTCCTGCTCCCGCCCTGGATCTCCCCCCTCCCCACATCACCAGGGTCTTTCACTGAGCACTTCGCCTCTCTCAACACTGCCTTTAAAGTTTCAGTTACCATTACAACATCTAAATGTGGAAAGGTTTAACACTTGATTTGGTTTTGTTCAAGTTGAAATCCACTGCTGCAGTTCACGGTAAAACTTTTTTTAAAAGATCCATAAACTTTTTATGCACTTTTCAGCTCAATACCGGCTCATTTTTCTTTGATGACATCAGTGCAGCAGTGACTTTCTGTTGTGCTTCAAAAAGGGACTAAACTACTGAGAACTTTCAATAGTTCCATAAAATGAGGCCTATACCCCAAAAGGGGAAAGTAAGTAACATCCCAGCTCTCCTCCCTTCTCGCCACCTCTCCAGCTGTCAAAGGAAAATTACAAATGGCAGAGCTTAAATGGTAGATTTAAAAAAAAAAAAAATCACAGAAAAACTATAAATGAATCAGAGCTAGAACACGCCTAGGGTCCCGTTAACACATCTCTCACAAACTGGAGGCTGCACGGTCTGTTTGAAGAGAATAACGCTGGACTTTGTCCCTACAAACCTGATTTAGCTTTGGAAATCCCCAGTCTGTTTGAAGAGATCGGTATCGGACTTCACCCCTACAGATCTGCATTAACTTTGGAAATCCCCACTCCAGAATATAAAGACCGATTAGCAACCTTCCTTCTTCCAGAAAAGGACCGCGTTTATTGGCTCTGTGTTGGAAAACGAAGGAAAGAAGTGAGTGAGGATAAACCCTAGCGCATCGTCCATACTGGGCTGAGGTCCCCTCCGTCCCCACCGCTCGGGCTGTGGGCACAGCTCCAACCCCCAGCCACACAGGGACACACAAGGGCCCTCTGAGCACAGGGCACGTGGTGCCTTCTCCTTTCTCACTCCTGCTGTGCAGTTGCATCCGGCAAAATTATAAGCCGTGCCCAGTGCAGGTGGTTTCCCTTCCCTTCAAAGGAACCGTCACCCCCTGTGGCACCGCCTGGCTCAAACCCACGCTGCGTTACCAGCCAAGGCTGCAGAGGAATGGGAACGATCTGCCCAAGAATGCTATAAGCCACTTTTATTTGTCATATAAGGAAGCGTATGACCAGATGCCATGTCTCTGCACAGGCCTGCCTGGTTTGGCTCAGGAGCAGGACCACAGCCACTTACACAAACCACTGTGGCCCTGACCAGAGTGAACCCACAGGCAAGCACAGCCATGTCAGGAGCTCGGGTTGACTCCTCACCCTGTCCACCCCACCGTCCCAGGCGTCACACAGACCAGAAGTGCTGCTGATGAGTAGGCTACCTCTTCCAGCTTTGGCTACTAGAGGTTGCTACAATTAAAACCATGAATAAAATTCACTTCAGCCTGTACTCCGCATGACAAAGTTCGTAATGACCTGTACGTAAGGCCATCCAGATTCCTGTGCTGATCATCTACTTGGGATCCATACACAAAATCCACCACACTGGAGGGCACATGTCACAGCCCAAGAAGGGGTCCCACATGGTCCCCACCCATGGAAGCCTGTTATTGACGGAAAGAGGGAAGTCAGAGGAGCCAGCAAGCTTATGGGAACACGTCTCCCACATTAACCTCACTCATCCAGTGTCAATGTGTATGAAGTACAGAAGCTAACGGAAAGAACAAAGAGAAACTGCAGAAAACCTAGTTATTTTAACAATCTGTTTTGCACAGTAATTAATCAGATCAGCTCTCTAAGGGGCTCCAAAGATCCTAAGGTAAACTTAATTCACAGTAATTTAATTAAAGCTACTGAGCTAAAAGTTACAATGCCTAGCAAGGATAAAAAAATATCCCTATAAAACCTCCAGACTTTTTAAAGCAAGCAGGGAACTAGCAGTTATGCAGAAGCCAAGCAGTAGAACAAGAGGACATGCACTGTAGAAATGACAAAAACGGGAAAATACCACAAAGGAAAATATGTTTATTTTGATCCTTCAGTCTAGGTTTTAACATCTTAAAATGAACCACGGTATTATGTTCAAAGGTGAATGATACAATATTTTCCAGGGGTATGCTATGCACTGGATAGAGCTGACTGTCAGCTCGCTTTCTTTAATGCAAAACGCTGCAGTCAGTTCTAAGCTAATGATTGCACTTCCCACTTTTTTACAGACTGAACAGAAATGGTCTATTTTGAAAAAAGAATTTTACAGCATTTATAAAGTAAACAATTTATGCAACTTTTTTATTCATGAATTTTTCATTCTTGAATGCATACAGAGATTTTTGGGTATACGAATGTCCTCACCTTAAGACAATTCAATAATTTGTTCATGTGAACATGGGTGGCTTGTGGATCGCCTGTGAACTATTTGTCCTAGATACTGCTTGGTTACTTGTAATTCATATTTTTCTCTCTGCAACACTTAAATAATCAACTCTATCTCATGGTACTGTTCTTACTTGCTGACTGGATGAACCCCAAAAGAACTTTCACATTCACATGCCTGGGACAAATATTCATAATTACATACCTTTGCATGATTATCTGTTACCATTTCTTTTCTCTGGTACATTCCTTCCATTAAACACTTACTATTAGGAACACTCAAAGTGAATAAAAAGCCATGTGAAAAGCTAAAAGGCATTCACAGTATTCTTTTAATGAATACGCACAATCTTTTTTTTTTTTTAAAGTAACAGCGTCAGAGAATAGATAAACAAATCAAAAAATAACTCTAGAACACTGCCTAGAATGCAATTACATCAACAAATTCTCTACTATAATACTACATGTAAGAAAGAAAAGTTCCAAAACAAACAGGAAGTTTTACTGCCAAACTGGAAAAACAATTTTCCCGGGGAGACTTCCTTTAAAAAATAAGACACAAGCCAGGACTCTGCAAACCCTCACCCCCAAAGAGTAGATGGTAGTTATGACTTTTTCTAAAATTATTACTGAACTTGTACTCAGAAATACAGGCTCAATGGCTACTTGATTTGTCAGGAGAATGAAAAAAGATAAACAACTCAAAGTGTTCTGAATAAATGGCAATTTAGCAGAAATACAGTGTTTCCTTGAATGCTCTTTTGGCTATGAGCAATAATGCTGCCACAAAAATCTGGTTTGCATCATCTAAATGCTTGAAAAAAGAACACATAATTTAGGGGGAAAAAAATGATGGCTGCCACTTAGCCATAAAGAGCAGCACTAGTGTTAGAAATAGCTTTTCTATGATATTTTTGTTCATGTTCTGGGTTTTTTCAGCAGTAGAAGTAATTACGGTGGTTTGTGAGGGCAGTGTTTAGTGCTATTACCCTTTAAACACTGTACACAAACACTGAGCCTGACTCCAGGAAGGTTGACTGTGGCCACAAGCAGGGCTGTAGCCACATCCTTGCCTTCAACCCACCGAGGAGCCCCAGTGATTTCATGAGAAGTAAAGGCTGCACTCGAGAAAAGGTCTGCTGCCTGTGATCCAACATCTCGTCTGTTGGAAAGAAGCATTCTTTCACACTTTCTGTAGTAATTTTATGCACAATACTTTCAGCTGAAAGACATGAGTGGAACGATCCACTTTGGTTTCATAGACCAGATAACCTTTCACTTTCCTTACGAAGTGGAGCCCAGTGCCAAACCTCTTCTGCCTGTACTCTGTGACCTTCATATTTCTACCTCCAGGAAGATCCTTTACAAATCTGAGAAGCTTCTTTGAAGAAAGACACCTCTATGTAGCTAGAGATGGATTTCTGAAACACTATCACCAGTAAAACAGGTACTGACGATGAGAGAGGGGGCACAGGGAGATCTGAAGCTCAGGATGCATTAGGTAGGGCTTCTACCACCAGTATTTGAGGAATTAGCCTGTACCAGCCTAATCCATTAAGTTTGAAACTGCTCCTAACAGCCAACTGTGAGGTTTGCAGAAGCTCCAGATCCCACCACGATTCTGTAATTCCCTGAGCATCCATACACCGTGCTGTCGGCTGTATCTGCATCCGACCGTTCCTCCCGGGGAAGGCAGCGCTCAGCAGCTCAGCACCATGACCAGCCTCCTCTCCAGCCAGCAGAAGGCCCATAGAGAGTGCAGGGAGATCATCCAGTAACACAGACTGCTTCAGCTCCTTTTTATTGGCATAAAACTTTACTTTGGTGGATAACCTGCAATGAATTCAGATGCCTGTAGACAATACATAAGTACTCAGCTGAATACCAGCTCATTCTTCTCCTGGTTTTACACAACCTTCTTTTGCAATATTTTTCTAGGAAGGTGCCTTTGGGACTGGTTCTTTAACTTCCTTCCAAGGCTCGGAGGGACTCTGCTGTACCGACCTTCTGACCAGCTGAAGGAGCCCCGAAATGGCCTTTACCACCTGAATGACAGGCAGGAAACAAGGAATGCAGGGTTTCTGCAGCTCCAGTGTAACGTGAATCACTTCCTACAGAAATTAGTGACAATAGCTTGTATATCACATGAATCCTCTGCTGTGGTTTTAACCCTTGCTGGGAGAAATAAAAAGTTACTAGTAGGGGCAGTGTGCTTTGAACATAAACAAACATCACCCTGCACTTAACATTAGACCATGGGGACGACCCATTTATTAACACTTGGGTTTGCTCTAATTACAGAGCTGGTTGGTATTCCTTTCCTCTGGCAGCATTCCATCAGCTGACTGCAACAAAGTCAACATGGCAGTTTGCATATTTTATAAAAAACAAATACACTTTATCAACCAGCCAGCCGAAGCCCAGTGCATGGTCACTTTAATGCTTAGGCATGGAATCAGCAAAGATGCAAGTAAAGCCAAGGGACAAGCTTCTAAATTCAAAAAAATATTACCTTTCCAACCAATGGATTAAGTACCTTGTAACTGGCTTTGCACAAAGGGCGTGTCCGCCTAATTGGGCTAATTGCAAGGAGCATATTGAGCACCCCGCATTCCTCAGCCCAGACAATAGGTAAGTGGCACACCTAATCCCTTTAAATGGGATGCCTGGTGCTGCCTGCAAATCTGTTTATACTGTTTAGCAAATGTGAATTAGTATTTGCTAGCATAAATGCCCTGCTGTGCAGACCTTTGTTAACTTCAGGCTACTTCCTTGTTCTCTTAAAGCTGTTAAATGAATCAAACTGGCGTTAATATGTTTCACTACTGCGTCCACTACTTATCTTTCAAGACTATTGTTTTCTAATGCATCCTCATAAATGTCCAAGAGGTTCTTCACTGTGACAACAATTTGTTCACTAATTACAGGTTCACATGAAGAAAGACCAATATGCTGAGTGGAAAATCAAATATCCAATGGGGGGTGGAGGAAAGAGAGATAAAGCCAATCTCACAGTACTTTTAAAAACAACAAAAAAAGATAGGTATGGTATAAGAAGTGTATAAGCACTTTAACATTCTCGTAACTGCAGAAACAAAATTAATTAATGGCTATGCATTTTACATAGCGTATTACGGGTCTACAGGGATACTGCATCAGGGAAAAGATTAATTTGTGTACTCTCTGTGTTCTTCTTTGGCTCACAAAATAATCGAAAACAATGATATTTGGGATTAAGAAAGTATTAAGTATTCACTCCTCTGTGTCCAAGGTATGGAAGATGAGGTCTGTGCTCCAAACAGCTTACAAAACAAACACATTTACAAAGGAACTAGTAACAAATTATCCTTGTATCTTCAGCTCCCTTATCTCTAACATAAAAAGCCTTCGTGAACACCGTGGCTTCTCTATACCAGGGAAAGAAGCCACTGAAGACCTCAGTTAACTTTTCAGACCTTAGTTAACTCTTCAAATATTAGCAGTTGGCAGGCCTGCCACCCAAATTAACACTCAAATCATATAAGCGCAGGCAGATTTGTACAGGGCCCAAGTTTATGACCCACCAGCAGTAGCTTTCTGCGACCTCTCAAACTTACCTTCTGACCCCATTACTCCTTTATCATTACCTTGACAGGAGAACAATTTTGCCAAACCCAGCTGTGATGTTTAGCAAGATGGAGAAGAGACAACAGCTGGCCTGGGCTTACCTCAGTTCTGCAGCTGCACTAAACCAGCAGCCTCCCAGTATTTCAAAAAGCTTCCCGCTCCCCCTCCGCCCTCCTTTGGCCAGTGGGGCAAGTCATGCTCATCAGCAGAAGTCCACTGTCCCTTTAAGAACTGAAACAGGAAAACCTGTACCATTTTTATACTTTTGTTCATTCTTTTCAACCCTTTCTAACTCCTGCCCCCTGGGAGTTAGCCCTCCACCAAAAGTTTCTTTCAGTAAACCACTAGCTCTCTCTATTAAGCTTACCCACCCCTGCTTAGCCTTAACACTGCTTTCTTTGTACTTGCCTGGTGAACTGACCAGCTAACACAGCACAATAGCTACAATTACTAAATTACACTGCCTGTCACTGCCTTTTGTATCACACCTCTAACAGGTGTCATTACCATGATAGGCAAATTGTAATAATCCATTCACAGCCCCCCACCAGTCTTCATAATGTTGGGGTCTTTTTATTATTTTATTTTACATAATATATGTGTGAATACTACACAAAGTTTGAATGGTTGGTAAATGCACAGGACTAAAAGACTGAACTGCAGACACAAACAGCAGCATTTAGGACAAGAAAACTGAATGCTACCATATCCCTGATACCGTGAATACATGCACGTACACAGATACACTAAAATAATAATACCAATAAATGTGGTTATGGAAAACATTGGTTTGAAAAAGATACATACGAAGCATTTCTGAGCTGAGACCGTTCCCCTGCCCTTGGCTCACCCAGCTGTGCCTACTGTGGTGCTGGACATGAAGCTATACCAAACCATACTCTTCCAAGATCCCTTGCAAAACCCCAGCAGGCGAGGAAAGCATAAGAAAGCACTGCAGGTTAAAAATTCTGTGAATGCAGCGATTAAAAGCATGTTTCAAGTATAAATTTAATACAAAAACTTGGTGAGAACCTGATTATATGATTCGCACACAAAAATCAAGTGTTCACACAAGGTTTAACTAAACCAATGAGAAACTTCTTCACACAGGCCAACGGATGCTGCCATAACCTTTTAAAAGTGATAAATATACCGATACGTTGCTGTCTGCTGTTTTCTGGGGCCTCACTCATTACGCTGTTATTCCAGTTGTATACTAGAACAAATCCACTGACTTTATTGACTGGTATAAAAGGTCACATAGTAGCAAAATAGTTCCAAAACTCAACCTGATAATGAAGGCATTGACAGCCCTATCAACCCAGTTTGGATTTCCTCAGTGCAGTGCAGTTAGAAATAAAACACAGAAAAGTTCACACACAAGCAATGTAAAACCTGGAGTGAAAAAAACAACTCTGCCAGCCACCCTTAGTTGAGACTCTCCCCTCTTTAAATCACACTGCTATGAAGCTCTGGATAAACAGAAAGGAATTGAAGCAAGTCGTAATGGATAAAATTGTCTTCTTTTTGCTTCATTTAAAAATTGAAATTAAAAAATTAAGCCCTTTTTAGCTTTACAGGCTATTGTAAGAACACAGATGTTTGTTCTAGCCGAGAGAAACAGAAGAGATGGTCTGAGAAATCTTGTTACAATTCAGTGCTAGTTTAGATGTTAACACAGGTAGGTACGATGGTTCTTGTCTTTCTGAAACACTGCATTTCAAAATTTAAGTAAATTTTGACCTGTTAAAGACCTGGCATGTAATTTCCATGTGGGGCAGGTAGTGATAAGCCAGACAGAGCTTTTCACAGTTTGTTTCCAGTCATGTGATGTTACTAGCTGAAGAAGGTGGAAGCAGTTTGACCCAGGACAGGTACCTCACATCCACACACTTACGAATGTAGAAGTAAAACTATTTTTTTAACTGTCATGGATCAAAATCCATTAAAAAAAAATATTAAGTTTGTGAGACTGACAAACAGGCAATAATGCAATCATTTTGCTCGTTGCACTGCTTGCACACCAAGACAGTCTCAGAAATGAAGGCTGTGGAGCAAGTGAATGATCAAGTTCCCTAAAAGTGCAGGCTGGTGAGGCAACACACCCGCTGAAATCAGCTGGCCTCTTCTCAGTGAGAGCTTTTGACTCTGACAGCAGTGGAGACACAAAGAAAAAAAATAAAGGAATAAAGAGAAAAAGAACTTGACTCTTCATGCACTGCAGCGGGAGGGCTAGAACAAATCTTCTCCAGCACTATTTTTGTTAATCTTTTTCTGTGGTCAACTTCCCTATGTGAAATGACCCTTCTGATCAAGGCAATGTTACCTATGTGCCCCTTTTTTACCAACAATTAGACCATCACTTCTGGCCCTAGAACACCCATTGGAATTGCTACAGCTAAGTGCAGGAACCCCACTACACAGCTGTATTTCTGCTACAAGTCTGGCATCTCCTTGTATAGTTGTTTCTCAACGCAATAAAAATTAGATGCATTTGGAAGGAAATATATTGTGCCATAGCCCATCACCACATTCTTCCACCTTGCACACAGCACTAAGTTTCCAAACAGGACATGCTTCAGGATGCTCCTGCTTCAGAAAACAACAAATCCCTGTAACTCATTGCATGCAGCATAGATGTCAATCTTTCAGATAGGTGAAAAAAAAAGAAAATTGGATTCTGACATTTCTTCTGCCAGAGGGACGCACTGTAAAACACTGAGAAAGTAGGTGAGCTACTTTGAAACACATGCCCTCTAGGCCACATCCCATTTTAAAACTCTTAACATCACCATCAAATCATAATACAAAAAGCTAGCAGGGATCAGTGCTACTCATAGGCAGGAAAAAAAAAAATAAATCATCCCACCTGAGACATGGAGTTGCAGCCATTTGACAGACCCCATGATTACAGTATGGATTTGTGGTAGGAGAAAGAACATGGGAAAGGGATGAAGACAACGAGGGTTTTACCCTCTTCATTCTATACAAAGGGCTGCAATGAAGATGTCAGTGTCAGCGCAAGACAGAAGTGGCAGACTGCGGTTATCACTCATGGTACCGACTTTTATAGTCCACAGAAGTTTTTATAACGCTGTTGATCTCAGCTGTGGGAATTGCATATTTAGGAGGAGGAAAACATAAAACATGGGTGCTCAGGAGACTTTACCTTACTCCTGATTCTTTACCACATTTTCTACAGTTAGACAAAGAAAGTAAACCAGAGCTGGTGCGACACACTGTGATAACCTGGCAGACGTGAAACATAAAAGCAACACAGAAGCTGCCTCATGACATCTTGCATAATCTTTGTGAATCACCTGTGAATCATATTCCCCTGAAATACAACACCGAACTGAATTGAAAGTGCCTTACTTCTCTCCATACTTTAAAAAGGGTGTTGAATAATTGGAGAGTACAGAGAAGGGCCACAGAAAAGATTTACAAACTGGGGGCAAAGAGCCCTATTTTACAACGAGGAATTTAAGTAATCCAGGTATCATAATAAAACTGAAAAGAAGTTTAGTTATGGTTCTAAATATTTTCATGGCAGAAGGTTTCACTTGCTAATGCAGTCTCCAGTCTGTCAGGAAAGGGAATGTGAAGAATTTAGGATTGAACCTTGAAGCCAGGCAAACTCAGATTAAAAACGGGATCTCCTAGTCCTTAAATGCAGACTGATTCACTATCGGAATCATTACTAAGGAAAGAGGTGACTTCTCCATCTATTAATACCTTCAAACCGATGGTGGATGTTTTTCTGGATATTTTCATGCAAACAACTTACTGCATTAAATGCTGAAATTATTAGGTGAGATTTGCTGGCTTTCTTTTACACAGCAGGTGAGACAATGATTTAATAGTCCCCCATCTCTAAAATCTATGACTTTATGAAGTGTGTCAATGTCTAATCATTTTCCTCCATCAGGCATGATAGTAGTTTCTCTCTCCACTTCGGAGACAGGCTTAAATACAGATTTACTCTCCCTTTCTAGGGCACATGCAAGATGCCGGCTATGGCTTTGAGTAGGTAATGCTGAACCTGAATCTATACAGTGCAAATCTAACCTTTTCAATAAGGCCCTTAGGAATAGCACATACATATGAAGAAATCCAGAACAAGAGATTAAGGGGGTACAGAGTGATGCAAGTAAGACTCTTTATACACAGGACGCTAAATTAAATTCTTAACAAAAAATTGAGACCACTTACCACGCAAGTCTGTGCAGCGTTTACGCATCATTGCAATAGTGAACTATTTCAAAAAAGCAAACCAAAACACGTTAAGAAATACCCTATGAAAATCTTTCTGGACCTTTTTGTTCATTGTAAAAAGTCTAATATAAGCCATCTCCCTTGCCATCTCTGGGCAGCACCAACTTCAGAATCAATCGTTATATTCCGCCTACCATACCAAGGCCACAACTGAACAGGTTACTGCCATACCACCAAAGCAGCTCCCTCAAAATAAAAAGGTTTGCAGAGGAGCTAAAACTTTTCTCAGATATAGTTTGAAATGACAGACATAGGATCAGGAACATAAGCCCATTCTCAGGTCTGAAATTCTCAGGGTGCCTCAATTCACAAAGCTTTCATTAGAAACCTCCTATTTACATGATGACAAAGTAGCAGGGGTTTACTCACTACTTCCCAAGTGTTACTTAAGAATTGTACATATGTATGTAAATATATATTATCAGAGAAAAAAAAATAGGGAGAAAGGTGTACATACTAAAGATAGATATATAAAATCTCACAGTGCCTTGTAAGGCTGTAGGATTTATTTCCAATGTTTTCCATGACAGCAAATAGTTATGTTACTCTTGCATCTCTCGGTCCATCGCTAGCATTGAACTGAACAATTGGTTTTAACATATTCCCTTGCTGCTTCTACAAGTTCAACAACTAAGCCTCAGATCTACCACACTTTCAAATATTCAAGCACTGTGCAGTTACAGTCAAATTATTGAAAAAAGTTAAGTGTGTACATTTATCATAATGTGCAGCCATTTGCCTAAATAAAACAAAACCTAGAAAAAATTCCTTTCATGAGCTTTGATGATGTGGTAAATAGACACCTATTTTTGCTTTGACCTTTACTATCTACTTTATCTATCGTAACACCCTACTTGGCAAACGGCACGAGACAGATGAAGGTCTTCATGTTAAATTCGGGCTGCCAAATTTTGTTCTAGCCTCCTGATTTATTATGTTAAAAGTACTTATCTGACATCAGAATTAAATGATTAAATGAAAATATCAATAGTAGAATATAATTTTAATGAAGAAAGACATAATCTAGGAAGACTTGTTTCTTAGAGGGACATACCTGAATATAACCAGCCTTTGGTTCAAGCTCAACATGTCTAGCACAGAGTTCTTTACTTTCTACCATCCCCAGCTCTCCCTGTTGCCTCCTTTCTCTTTTCCCATGGTACCGTTGATGTTTCTGCATCATCCAAGCATAACCTTCAGGTTCTTTTTACTAGACTAGGTCTAAAGTCTTGTAGATTCTTTCTAGGTAACATTAAGATACAGACTCTTCTGTCTACTGATATGTAAATAACATGTCCAGGCTTTCATCAGATTTTGCATTGATTAGTCAGTCTGTTCCCTGACCTCGACAAAACCAATCTTTTTCCAGCCAGTGGTTTGGGCAACTTATCTCTCTCTTTGCAGTGCTTCCCTCTGTGTGCTTCACTCCTGACTCCAGTTGCCACTCCCTTCCCATGTCAAATTTCAGTTGCTCATCTTCATTTTCAAGGCCAACAAACTGCACTCTATCAATTTTTATTCAGTATATCAGTAAACTTCTTGGCAAGTATGTATGACTGGCCAAAGAGACCAACTTCTCACCAGTCAAATCTGCAAGCAAATACCCCTTCTCCCTCTCTCTCATTGCTTATCACAGTTGGGAGCTTTTCAGGCCCACCTACAATTACCTTTACAACTACTGTTTCTCCCTATGAACTTTCACAATTTCTCCGTTCAAACTCTATTGCTATGTTTGTGAGAAGAAAAAAACCCAGCCCAAATCTTATCACGTGCAGGCCACAGACTCATCAAGATCGCTGCCCAGGATGGTAATCATCACTGCTCTTCTCTTCCTTTTCAACCTGTTAATCCTCATCCACCTTCCCTCGTTTGATTACTAGGTTTTTGGAATAGGAAGTATTTTTTCCCCGCATTTGCACAGCAAATAATATGACAGTCTTCATCTAAGACACAGATCCTTAGTACTGTGGTAGTAGAAGCTGCAAGGTAAATATATGGTAAGAATAATTACAAGGCCAGAGATCTGCTGGACTGCGTTATGCATCCATACAAGCTGCAGATACTGCAGATTTCCTAACCACAGCTGCACTGGCATAAAATAAACCTTGTCCCATGCCACTGCACCAGATTTATACATCCCTTTAATATACTAGAAAACAAGGAAGCATTTCTCATTACTTTATAATTATTTTATATATACAAGGTAGGTATACTTGAAACCTAATGACACTGTTGCTCTTTATACAGTAATTTCTGCTGTGCTTTTTTAGTGATCACAGACATATGTGTCCTGACCACTTTAAGTACATACCCATTTAAGTGACAGCACTTTTTCCAGAATACATCATTGTATGTTGGTAATGAAAAACTACAACGTCATTACATATAAACTTACAAAAATGGCAGAATAAAACCATGACAGAATCACATTAAAATAAAATGCCATTACATTGTTATAACATTTGAAATTAAAGAGTTCTGAAAATGACCATTTAAAAATGTGTCTGCTTCATAAGAAGTGATCCTATCAGGACCAAGTAGAATCTGTGTTTCAGGTAACTTAGATTCTGAATCCCCAGTAACAAGAAAGAAAAACTGGCCACAGTAATACAAAACAGGATTTCAAAGACGCAAATAATGATCTAAGATCACATGTATCCACCCCCCCTAATCTATTTTCTCCACAAAGATTCATAAACAGAACACACACACACACAGAAACACACAGCCACATGCAAAACCAGTTATAATGACAACAGTCAGAAAAAATAAGAGACTATCTGCATAAAACTGGCACTTAAAAATAGAACACACGTTTCTAAACAGAAGGTTTTCTGAAACAGATACAGTATCTTCAACAGTGTATCATAGATCTACTCAGTATGAAGTTTATCTCACTGATCAGTTATTAACTGACAGTTTAATAGTTCCATTAGAGAAGGTAATTCCTTCTTTTTCTAATACCTTGATATCATTAAGTGACTGTTACTTTCATATAAACGCGCTTACATTTTTCATGTATTGTACCCTAATTCAAAAAGCAAAAATACCAAATATATAACACTGAAAGCCAACAAACCACAGTAAACTAAAAATACTAAACACACTGCTCAGAGATCCTGCCCTCTGCCCGCCTCCCCCTTCCCCCCCCCCCCCGATGTCATTACTGTTTACACAAATATATTACTAATGCGTATTACAAATTAAGCGGAACAGAATAATCTTTTTGCCTAGACTTACAGGACATTTTACGTCTTCAATTTGATGAGCAGCAATAATACTTTGAGTTCTAAAATCCTTTCACAGATAGAGAGGTTAATTGGTTGATCTTAAAGTGTGGATAAAATTCATCACCTAAATTAAACACACATGCATATGTGTGTGTACATATGCATGTACAAACATATATATATATATATAAAAAAGCATCTTTACACTTTTTTAAAAAGTTACTTTAATTAGAGTAACAGACACCTTTCTGAAATGAATTAAGTTTAAATCCTGTTCAGGAAAAACACCTTTCAACTACTTGCATATTATTAACACTGTTTTTTTAACTCTTACTCAAATACAGCCAGATGCTTTTTTTGGTAAATTTATTATTAATATCCCTGGTATGCAGATAAATGTTTAATATGAAATTGATATACATTTCAAAAGAACAAATAACTGTGTTATAAGCACTGTATTAAAAAGTAACTACAGTATATTTATGGATACAAAAAATCTAATAGGGTCAAACTTGTAAGACGCTGACTAACATTACAAGTAGGTACTTAGAAACATGCTGCATTTTCCCCAAATTCCATTACGGTAACAAACACAAAAAGATGCTGATATCCAGTTCTGTTAAGTACATCTTTAGTTCCACCCATTACACAGTATCAAGTAAGAGAACAGTTTTATCTGACTGGTGGCTCAATGGCGCAGCCTATGTGTACAAAAGTATAACACAAGAAGTTTATAGGTCTATAAATGAGTGCCAACCCTCTGATTTTTTTTTTGGATTTAGATAAGCAAACATACCTGCAATTTATAAAAGTGATGAGCTGCATAAATGAAAGACTATTTTACTATGCCCATACTTACCGATCTAAATTAATGAAATTAACCACAATATAAAACATGAAATGCAAGCGATTCTGTGCAGAATTAACAAATAAGCTAATTTCTTCTGATATTTTTCTCTGAGTCTAGATCTGAAACAATGATTTTCACTCATCCTTTATTAAAAAGACTGCAGAATGAAATCTTATTTCACATATATATATATATATATTTACAATTCACAACCTTTACAATGCACATATGGGTACATTAATATTGCTTGCCTTGTGTTCTTCTTTTCAGAGGCAAAATACCTACTTAGATTCACATTTTTTGTTTTCAAAGTAATATATTCAGTGAAAAACATATTACTACTCTGCTGTAAGTAACAAGCAAATTCTTAGCTTATATCTGTAAGCTTAAAATTTTAGCACAGAAGCATGCAAATATAAGTACCAAGAAATACTCTCCTATATATGCATCTAACATGCAATAGCTCTCCCACTTCCCCACCCCAACTCTCAATCAGCTCAAAGCAACCAAATTCAGTAATTCTACTTAAATAGGATCACAAGCCAGTTACAGCACAGGATCTAAGTTTGTATTGTAAAAACCAGGGAGTTTTACGAGAGAGAAGGAGAGAAAGATGGAGACTGACCAGCTCACACCTCTAACGAACTGGATAATAATTTTCAGACTGGTTAAAATTCCAGTTAGTTCATTCAAAGTGGATGTTCAAACCTGGCTATGATATGTCAAGACCTGTATCACTTGTTAAAAGTGAATTGAAGAATCTTAGCGTCTTGTAATTGGGGAAACCTGCAAGCAGTGCATTTTGTTTAAAGAAACACTCCCCTAGCTAATTTGCCAGGTTTTAAACCAAAATAAAAAGCATAACAAGAAAAATAATAATGTATCACTCTATAATATATATAATATAAGCATATATCCATAGAAATGTAGTGGCAAAACTTTCAAGTAAAATCTTTTGAACAATTGGATGTTTGTATTTTGTTTTAGAGAACAAAGTCATAATGGTCTTTATAAAGCCAAGTATACTGATGTTAAAGTCGCCTTTTTTTTTTTTTTTTGTCATGCAGAGTTCGCTGCTAATCTAGACATAGAAGAGAACTGTGTTTTATATTTACACTCAATTCTTTTTTTCTATTATTCTAATAAAATGACCCTGCATATTTACTCAAGCTGTTTAAACAGGCAAGAAGTGCAAAAACCACAGCTTGCATCATGTTACAAACCCAAACCAGTAAGAAAATTGCACGCACAGAAACAGGTATTAAATTAAAAAAAAAAATAAAAATCAGACAGTACACTTGTTTCAGGGTATCACTTATTTATGCATATATACAAAAGTGTAAAAGCTTTTTTAAATATATAAGGAATTTGTTTTTTCCATTGTCAGCATTTCTTATTTTTTATAAACATGCAATTAATCAAAAAATCCTGGATTTAACTCAAGCTCAGATAACATTGTCCCTTTGTTTTCCAACTAAAACAGTTTTGCAGGTTTGTTTCCAAATAGGTCAAACGATCCTATTTTGTTATATGCAAAGAGATCGATATACTAATTTCACTTTATTTGCTAATGCTGCTCATCATTGACCGTTAATAGTTTCTTTGGCCATATTCCTTTTTATTTTTGAAGAACTTGTAGGGCATGAATGCATGGAAATGATACACTACATACTTGGCACTAAATTGCCCAAACCAAAATTCTGGGTGTTGGAAACAGCAGAGTGATGACTACACTCTGCATCCTACACTAAACACATCTTGTTTTTCACAGTAATGGCTTTGTGTACTTACTTAGCAGTGCTCTTTAGTGCTGTTTCGAACAGACATTTGTGGTCGGCTATGGACGTGCTCACGTCCTGAAAGGAGCTGCTTATTCAGTTAAAGTTAAATTCCCACTCCAACTGTTTCTCTGGTTGCTTGCTGTTTGCTCATTCTTGAATTAAACTGGTCGCACACACGTTTTTCATGTTTGATCCACTGAAATAAAACTAGACAATTTTTATAGACATGGTTTTATTGAAATGGATGTTTATTAGTTAGATCATACTGCTCTACAGAAAATAATTCTCTTGCTGCTTATAAACATTTTGATCAGCCATATTCAAGTGAAAGAACAAGTCTAAGGGGGAGGGGGGAAGGAAAAGAAAGAAAATGGGAGGAGTAGAGACCGATACCATGTACAATTCTCATGTGACCTGTGATACTACCTAATTAGAAAACTTAAAACTTTCCATAAACCTTTCAATTGGAAGCAGCAGTATTACTACTATCACCGTTCAGTTCGTGCTGGCTGATTTACTACCTACATCTCTGTGAGCAGAGGAACAGCAAATGCAATGCATTGTTTTGAGGAAGAAATCTAACGGCACAACATAAACAAGCACCATCAGTTTCGAAACTGCATGCAAATAGAGCAAAGGGATTTTTCCAATAGATCGTTCTTCATTACGCTACAGGACACATAAGAGAACGCTACGGAACTGCAACCTCAATTATACTGGCCAACAAATTACCTTTAACCATTAAATTAGAAAATGTTCTTCAGCAATATTCAGTTTAGCATTCTACACTGTCTCCAGGCTGAAGGTGGTCTGCATGTTGAACTCAGTACTGTGTGGGTTATAGTCTTTGTTTGCAGTCTTAACTGGGGATTGCACCTTAGCTACCGTAGTTCAAGCGTAAAAATACTTTGTCTGTAACACTATATACTGTTGCCAGCGACCCTCTAAATCCTTGAACCAACTGTGTCCTCTGGTGTCACAGAAGATAATGCCAATTTATTGCAATGTGTGGCTTTTTTAACTGATTAAAATTAAGCCGTAAACACGTGACAATGGAATTAGCACATTTAGAGAGTCTGTTTTCCCACATCCCATTTTGCGCTAGTGCGGCTGATCCCTGCAACTCTACGCGGGTGCAATTTTAATGACTTCGCTAGGTTTTGATGTTCTTATGAAAAAGCAGTGCTTGGTGTTTGTGGAGAAGGTAGATATGGAAGCTGAGTAGCTGTGATTGGGGACACTGTGACATCGTCTCTGTTTTTTGATAGGATCGGTGTCATTTTCCTCCCCACGATAAGACACCTCACTGACAGAGCCCGATTAGGGAAAATTTTATTATAAAATTCACTTCTATCGAACAAGGATAGAGTGATAAACAGTTCAGCCTCAGGGAAGAAACAGGAAAAGATTTTTCCTCTCTCTCTCCCCTCCTTTTTTGTTATCCTTCCCCGCGCCTCCCCCCCCCCCCCCCATTTATGAAAAATCCTCCTCCTCGTAGGACTTCTCCTGAAAGTGATTGTGTTTAAGCTAATAAGAATTCCCAAAATGTAAAGATCAAAGACATCTGAATGCTGTTCTAAGAGTAGAAGAGTTGCATTACTTCACAATTCAAGAATATGATTTTAAAAAGTAAAAAGTGAGGAATTCTGAATTACATTTTCTGTCAAATTTGTTAAGACCAAGGACCTTCTGAAAAGGAAGCTTAGACAATCATAACTTTACTTTCCATTATTCACTTACATTTCTCCCTGGTTAGAAAACTGACAAGCTGCAGGGTAAACAAGGAAAATGGATGCTTGTGGCCCTCTAATGCTTGAAGATGGACTAACCTCCAAGGAAGAACATAAAACAAATATTGATTTACTTTTTTTTAATACTAAAACATTTTTGCTTCTGCGTTTGATAGCTCACAAAGGATACCTTTAACGTGGCCTCTAATGTCATATATGCAATATACTTCCGTACAATAATCAGCAGATGCATAGTCAATAAGTAAATATTATCTCTAGAAGCTGGCTTGGGGAACTTTTTGAAAGGAGTACATGAAGTACATGACACAGAGTAACTCATTCCAGTTCTTATTTTACACTACCTCACTGAAACAGATTAATTAGCTGATTAAGAAATAATCAATGATAAAAAGGAAAAAAGAAAAAGAAACAAGCACAATGGAAAACTACTGTACTGATGAAGATATTTTCAAGCTTTCACATCCGAGCTGTAACAATGCCATGAATCAAATGGGTTTCTTGGTGGTTTAACAATAAAACTTCTAATGGGAAAAAAACAAACCCAAACCTAAGCACTGCCAGTTCTTTATGTCCAAAACAGAGTCACTACATTGAAACCATTCCCTCAAGATGGTGGCCCCAAAGTTACAGACCCTCCTTAAATGACTTTTAAGCACTTTCAATAAGAACATTACAAATCTGCTGTCAAAGAGAGCCTTAACATACAAGTCCTTCTGGCAATGTTCTAGATTTGCTTTTAATAAATAACAATGGGAGGATGTTTACAAGCATATATAATTTTCATTAGGCACACTCATCCCCAAATACAGTACACACATGATGCAAACTTCAAATAACTTCAGTAGCAGTTGTAGCCCTGAAGTGAAAACTTGCCAAAAAATCCCTGCTTATTTGGCTAACGTGTCTTTCTAGAAATTGTATTTACTGTCATCTGTGGCCTTCTAAGTATTAACTGAAGGGTCTGCTGAAATTAATACAGCAACAAAACTACATCAGACTCAGCCATCAAGACAGAGCTCAGCTCCTCCACTTGCTACTTGATTGAAAGAAGAGGTAAAATTGTTATTTAACACCCTCAGAATTGCCAAGACAAAATATGTTCCATCTATCTACAGTTTCAAGTTGAGCACACCCTATTTTTAAGAACGTACAAATTATTTTGGAAGTCATGACCATACTTATCCAGTCTTATAATGAAATACGAGATTACTATCAAATATTATCACCATGGGTTTTGTACTGTTGATTCAGTCCCATGCTCCGCAGTTCCACACAACCAGCAAAAAAATGGGTTTTCAAAGACAACTTCATTAGAAACAAAATATGACTAATGAAGGTAAGGCAGATCACTCAAAGGGCAGATTGGACAGCCAACACATTTTAGTCTTCAAAATGAGATTTTAGACAAGTTAGTGATTCCAATATGGGCAGCAGCTGAAGGAAAAAGGTTGATTAGCCGTCTGCTAGATAGATTTCCTTCGATAGCTTCTCAAAAACCCATTTACTTCTGATTGATTGTAACCACAGCATAAGAGCTATTAACAGTGCATTAAACAGATTAAAAAACCCCCAAAACCAACACCAAAACCCAAACCAGCTCAACAACCCCATCTAAAGACAGAGGAATTCTAATTAGCTACAATAAAGCAATAAGGCTATTCTCCCCTACAATTTCTTCCCATGTGAATGTCTTTAAACCTGCCTGGAACTTTTTATCTTATTTGGGGAATGGCAAAGAAAACTCTACGTGACCAGTGCAGACAGCTCACTGTTATGATACCTTCCTTGTGCTAACGTTGGCTGCTCCCTTCTCATGCAGACCGAAAGGGAGCTGGTAAGAACGACTGGCAGGAAACAAAGGTGAGATTAGAAAACAGCATCTTTCTGTTCTGTGTAACTACACAGCACTGCAGTTTGCAACACGAAAGAGAGTTATACCTGAACTCCAGTACCCAAATGAATAATTAAGTTCTTCACACAAATACTAGCTTTTTTCCTGGAATGTCCCCAAATAGCAGCATTAACTAGAGGAGACACACTTGAAGTCTCCTCGAAGGAGCAAGTAATACCCTTTCTGTCCCCAAGACATGTAGCACATGAGTTGTCTGTGTGGATCAGTGTAGCTATAAATACATTTATCTAGAAGAAATAGTCAAACAGTCTCTTCTAAGAGTAGTGTCTGATTGGTTAGCAGAAAATTGATACTGCGGAGTGAAGAATAACTGATAAAGAGATAATCCAGTGTGGCAATGTAGTTCTGCAGCACTGTAGCTCCAGCCTTCATTGGGTGGTGAGTGTAGGGTGATGGAAGAAAAGGATGGGCTTCTGTTGTTTGCATTTGAAGTATGAGGGAGGCATGGTGTGAGCAAACTTCAGATGTGAAGAACAAAAGCCCAGTTTTCCTCTATACCATCTTTAACTATAAGATGAAACCTAAAGCTGAAACACTGCACTATTAGATTTTTACAGCTGATGTTCTGTTTATCTGTTTTTTCCTCTATGAGGAGACGCAAATACCTGCATGCATTTATTCAGTGCATGTACAGCTTCATTTTCAGAGAGAGGGTCACTGTATATGTTCTAAACTGAACTTAATTCATGCTGTAATTTCCCAGACTGTTAACAATACATCATGCTCATTATTGGCATAACCATACATTTCCCAAACAGGCTATATTTAACAAATATTTAAAATTACTTCTGCAAGGATTAAACATCCACAATCTTTTTTATTTTATATAAATGAATAATTTGGGGAGAAGAATAGTACCCAAGCTGGTGGTGGATCAGACTATGCCAGTTACAGGAGCACTTAAGCGCCCATTGGCACAGCAAGACTCAAAGACCCGGTAGGTTTCAAAGAAACACTTTTTTTTTTTTTTTTTTTTTCCTTCTAGAACTCTTTGCTTTCTAGTAAAGCTGCAACCACAATGTTCTCTCCCTTAATGCCACCATAAAAAATCAAAACACTTTAAAACAAATTGATGTCCTCTTTAATACAGTCATCACATCATCACAGTACTCTTGCACCCCGCTTGGTGACAACCAGGGGGATGCATACACACATCTCTCTCTTGCTTGCTCTCCCTCCCTCTCCTTTTTTTTTTTTCTTTTTTTTTTTTTTTAAGGCATTGAAGTGGGCAACAAAGAAGGAAAGACTGGGAGAGACACTCAATTGAGATATTGGCACCTTTGATTGACAAGATCTAATCAGCTTATCTCCACACTAATAAAGTTGATGGCCTGTGGAGCTGGTATATGTCCAGCTTCAAGTGAACTTTCAGTAGCCAAAGCCTCAAGGGCCAGGACTAAGACTGAGCTTATCTAAACTGATTTAAATCAATTCCTAATGGGCTATTTCAATTTGATCAATTTGAAAGGATGGAAACCTGTAACCACTTGACTCAATTGTCTTGATTCATGCTGGCATCACTGGAGATTTGGTCAGAGCCACAAACTATTAATCTACAACGAAACAATGGACCACAACTGACACTTCTGAAATGCTTTGACCCTCCTTCAGGTACTGTTCAGTTTATTCCAAATTGGGTGTTTTACAGAGCTACTTCTCTTGTACACGCACTCAGTAAAACATTTTAAGTATCCTATTCCAAAACAAGCAGTGAATGCTACATGCAAAATGCCATAAATAGGGACTGAACTGCTTTGCAGCTTTTGAACAGTTTGATTTGTTTTTTCTAAATTGACAAAGACCTTTATGTGTTTTGAGGATCTCCCTGACCCACCGAAGGTGGGATAGCAGAATGGAGCAACTATGATAGGAGTGATTTGAGCACTCTGATTTCATTCATCATGAGCCAAATTAAACAATTCACTCCTCAAGTTCTTGAAATAGATTTTGCAAAGCTCAATGCACTTTCAACTCCAGAAGAACATGTAAAGGAAACACATGTAGCTATATATATTACATGTTACTGTGAAAAAGGCTTGCTTCTTCTCTCAGGGTAAATAATTGTTTTTAAGAATCCAACATCATTCATAGCATAAAAGTAAATCTACATAAACTAATTTCTGAATTAAGAACTCTGTTACTCATATAAACAAAGTAATATCTTTAAGCAAACATGACAATAAGATAAACAGAGCATCATCTTAAGAGGTAGAACCATATGCTTGTATGTACCTTAGCAATTTGCCAAAGCATGAGCAGTGAAATGAGGTATCAGTCAAGTATTTTTCAGTCAATAGTACACATGAACACCTTAGGAATGTCTTGTGTTTAATAGAGGTAATTTAAGCACTTTCCAAAGGAAGAGTTTTTAGGTATTAATGCTAGATTACAAAAAACCCTGAGCAATATTTTCATTCAGATTGTGGTTTTCAAGCTGTAATTGCTTTATACAAAATCCACTCTAGTGTTATCACTCAATATCATCTTCACTGCTGTACATCTGAAGATAATTTTGCAATAAAACTTAATTGATAGAGCTTATTTTTCACTAATCTCCTAATATAGAAAAATGAAAAAGTACTAACAGTATGTATTATAAGCTATGACCCTCACAGTGCAGCATATTTCTAGTTTATCAAACTAAAATAGATCCATTTTATGGCATCAAATATTTCATATACTTTAATAATGTAGAGACTTTCTCCCAAAATAGGAAGTAAATGGAAAATTCCCTTAATAAAGCAAAATGTGGAGAGTAAAAGTAATTCACAAAGAAGCTAAGCAGAACATCTCATCTCATAACATTACTAGCTTGTGCCCCACCAACCATTAGTGCAAAATCTCAAAACGTTCTAATTATGGAAATCATTAACTCTGCCATCAGTGACATCTATTGAGAAGTTAAATTCAGTGATTTTATAGTTATAAACTGAACTCCTTCTGACATACCACACAAGCTGGATTCTGAACAAGACTTTTGAAACAATTAAAACACTGTGGATCATATTATATGTCCTTCTCTCTAAGGTATGTTAGACCTAGCATCAGTCCTAAGAGCTTCTCATCGGTTAAGTGCACAGCTCTACTGATTACCCAGAATATTAAAAGGGAAAATAAAGCATTAGGTGTTCATAGCAGAGGACTTTGAATTCCTAAGGCTTTTTCTTGAACTCCAGCACAGCTGAAAGACAACTGTTCCAGAGCAGGGAATTCACCAGGTGCCAGGCAGCCATTAAGGCACCATGAGAGCTGCCACCAGCACCACCTCCTGGAATCCTGAGACCTGGGGTCATGTTGAAATCAAACCCCTATAGCGCAGTGCTCCTGAGCAGGCTAGATAACTCCCAGGCTGAAAAATAAGTGGTCTGCAGAATCAAGGAGCCACCTTTGGCTCACAATCAAGAGTTTGTCTGGTTGCCCCAGATTTTATTCCCAGCTGTACTAGTAAAATTCTGATAGACTATAGACAATTTGGCACTTTGAATACCTGGGTGCTGCTCTGCAATCCATGTGGGCTGAAAAGAGATAAACCTGAACTGTAAAACTGATGTGATCTCTCTGCTCCTGCAGTGTGACTATAAGCCTCCCATCATTCCCAAATCTGCCACCTTTCCACAGCACTTCTGCTTTGGCCTCTTGTAGAAGGATGGAAACTCTTTGGTTATTCAAGGATGACTCAAAACACCAGAGGGAAGTGGCGAAATTGTTCCTACTATTCGGAATGTTTATATAGGCTTACAGATACCACCTTTCCTGACCATTCAGGACTACTTCTGTAAGACAGAGAAGATACTGCTCTGGCCTCATTTATCTGAGCCTCAGAGATTAATCTAGCTTGGTGCCGTTTTGGGTTTGTTTGTTTGTTTGTTTTTTAATTTAACCTCATTAGGCTTTGGTCTACCTATCTACAGAATGAATGTAACATCATTGACTCTGTCTCTCAAGAGGGTAACATGGATGCACAAATGAAGCTCTGGGAGCTCATGATATTAAAACCATACGGCCATCAAACTGGCAAAAAACCTGCAGCCACTTCACATATTGTAAAAATTAAACTAATGCCTTATTTTTGCATTTGAATGCCTCTCACGCTGTCATTTGATGAAGGAAAAGTTTTCTAAACATAGCAATCAGTTTGCTGAAATCACTGCAGATGTATCAGACAGAATTAATGATTGTAAAAGGCTCACAGTCTTGTGCTTTGTCTTCTGTGAATGAAAACACTACTTCCAGACCAGATAAAAATCAGCCTCTGCCTTTTTTTGGCAGTCTGATCATAACAAGGCCAAAGTAATATTAAATCATTTATGAGGTTTTTAAGTTTAAATATCAAAGTGATACATATGCAGAACTGTTATGACATTTGAATTTCAGCAACAGGCATTTCAAACTATGTAAAACCTGACATTTCAGTGTTTATATACAGAACCTGCTACGATACAAAACACCACCTCTCCACCCATACTTTTTCATTTAAAACTTTCTTCTTTGTTACACAGTCACAGTTATATTTCAGCCTGCTGCAAGAACAGATTCTTGCCTAGAAACCTGTCATCCTTATGCAAATAGAAAAAATCTACTGTATATTAATTATGATTTTTATAGTGATCACTTTCAGTCTCCTCGTTTCCAGTAGTCAGTCTTTCATCCCCCTTATTATTCATGTAGAAATGTTCTTTTGGCAGCTAAAATGGTAGTACTTTTATGCAATGTTTTGATGAAGCACACCAGAGAAAATAAAACAAAATTAACTGGACTACCCGAAAAAGGAAAACAACACAGGTGATACACAACTGTTCAGGGTATTATTTTCATGAGATATGGGAAATAACATGTACTGCTCATCAATTATTCCATAATGTATAATGCCTGTCTCCCTAACCTTCTAACAGCTGGGATTGAAATGTTTTGACACGATGATCTCTAGGTGGAAATACTGAAGGCGTTAAAATATAGATATAAATAGGTGATAATGAAGAACAAAATGTGTACCATTTTCTTGCAGTCACAGTTTGCAAATTAACAAGCTGCTATCGATTTTTCTTTGAGGTCAATAACAGCATTTATTGATCTGAGAAGTTAATACTCACTGAGGTCAATATTATATCTCAGGGGTCAACAAATCTGGATACTGACTTCTATTTCCTGTCCATATATAAATATTACATAGGCAAAATGGGCAAATTTAATCTTTGGAGATAAGAAAGCGCTGTATTTGACACAATACAAAAACCCCAAAACATTTAAAGTTAAGAATAGAGACTACTCGGATCATTTCCAAGCAGTTTTCAAACACGCAAAAGCTTTTATTAATCTACAGTCTGGCTTCATGACCTATATCTTCAGTTCTGAACTTAATGTCTCCCAAATATAGAATGATCATTCATGGTGCTATTTCCTAACACCAAAAATAAAGCCACTTTAAAGGCTACTCAATATCAAGTGGACATTAACAAATTTTACCAAACTACAATAAAGCTCATAAGAAAAGAAGTAGCCAGGTAACAGTTGTGGCCTTTCTGATTTTACTTATGCCCAATTCTTTCCAATGTGATCTCAAGCAATATCAAGAGAAACTCTCCTACTGCCTTTAATGAAATCTGGACCAGGCCCTTGTAAAACCATGCTGTTTTCTTCTGATTTCTAGTTTGGTACTCAAGCAATCACATCTCTAAAGAAAAAATTAGAAGCCAGCAATTAGTCTCCTGATAATTTACACAGACACGTATCATTGAAACTCTAGCATACTCTTGGAAAACAACTGGAAAGGAAATACCAAGCCCCTACAGGTATTTTTGCAGCTAGGTACTCCATTATAATAAACGGTCAATAACGTAACATTTCAAAATATGGAAGTTATACATTTGATTTCTTAAGAATTACATCTGTGAAGAAATACTATTAAACTTAACAGCACAAGCAACATTTAGTATGTGCATTACAGGCAAGCATTTAAAATGGCTAACAAGGATACTACAGAACTTCAACAATACTCTGCACATTTGCAGAACTTTACAATTTAAGAACTTTTTACCATTATGCAAAGCTGAAAATGTTATTTTATGCATGAATAAACTGTAACAGAAGGTCTGATAGCCTACAACTTGTACAGAACTAAAACTGTTAAAGCTCAGACTCCAGACCTGTGTTGTAGATATGAGTGAAAACACAGGTCATCTGGGTTTTGACAACAGGAGCTTTCTTTGAGTATTCTAACAAGCAAAAATTCAACACAACAGGAGATGATATAAAGCTACTTCCAGTGTTAATTCAGTATTCTACCTGCCTGTACTAAAATTTTGCTTCAAATCTCATAAATGTACAACATAAATATTAAAACATTCATTTGCTACCAAAACATAGTAGTTCCTAGACAAAACATCTATATAACGCTGCAAGTGCCTTATACAGAGAATTAGATGAACAACAGACCATTTGTAACAAACAAAACCTAAGTATTTCAAATACTTTAAGAAACATGATTATGCAAATAGCTACCTATGTATCTAAGAGGAAAATTAAGTAAAATAGTATGCATTGCTCTTTACAGACAAAGAAATACACATTTAATTTAGAAGTAAAAACCTGCAATTAAGAAACTGCAGTCAAACTGATTTTGAACTAATAGTTTAAATTACTTTCTTAATGTAACAATCACTCTATTTGCAGAGCCATTATCATGTGGCAATTTCTGCCAAAGGAAAACCTTTCAACCTCTATTTTGTCCTTTTTGGGTCGTCAGTAGGCTATGCCATACCTCCATATATTTCTTTAAGGTCTGTGCAGCTTCTGGAATATTCTTACTTGTTTTGTGATTTATTATTTTTTTTCCCCAAAATTTTGAATTTGAAACAACTTTCTTGGAAAAAGGAAATTAAAAACATTATTTTCTTGTTTTAGTAGCTCAATAAAACAAAACTCCCTGTCATCACATGGGGAAAACAGTAAAATTTATCCAAGCATCTTACATTTGCAAATGATTAATTTATTCCACAATTTAGCATCGTTTCCATTTCTGTGGGCCAGATTCTTAGAAGTATTTAGAAGTGTTTTCTCCAAAGATGGAGTTAAGTGCCTACAATTAGTTCAGAAGATGGTAAAGCAGGTCTATAATCAAGTATCACTTTCTTCCATCTGATTTAGGTACCTTACCTGCTTAATTAATTCAGAAAAAGACAATAAAACATAACTGCAGCTCCATAATTTATTATATTTGATCCTGAATATTTTTTTACTTAAGTTTCATCCTGTCCTACTTTTATACAAACTGAAAACTGTAGAGCAGTCTTGTTTTATAATAATTAATCTAAGCCTTAACACACCATGAACCAACTAGTGCAAGAAAGTAACATGTTTTTTCTGCATCTGTTGGGTTATTTAAAAATCTAAAATAATTAAGACAATAACTTTTCAGCACAAGAAACTGCAATGACAAAAATTAGAGACAGTGTTAAACTTCACATTTACTCTACTATAAATAGTTCTAGCAAATAATCTAGTACATGACATTTATAAAACTTATGGTGACGGTAGAATTTTTGTTCTGCAGAGTATTTTATGTTGTATGCATTGAAAAGCCCTCCACTTGACTCATTAACATTTGCACAAGACTGCCTCACCATTTAAAACTCATTTAAGAAAATATAATTTCTAGATTGGTTTTAAAATACATCCTCACCGTAACATTGAAAACAGTAAATTTTAAAAAATCAAAATAATGGGAAAAATTAATGTGGTATCTAAGTTTCATTCTTAATGCATCTCAAATTAATATTTCACTACTGAAAAACACAGCACTCAAACAGCAAAAGCACTTCCATACAAAGAAAATAAGATATTATCAGTCATTTTCACAAAATTTCTCAAGGTGTCATTCCAGCCAGGTTTTGTAGCAGTCAAATGCCAAGACATTCAACACATGTAAATCTTACAACACTCCATTACAAAAATCGGATTAATACTTTCAAGACACATTTAATAAAAACATAAAATTATTGCATCTATGTGAATAATGAAAAAAACAGAGACTGAGTAATCCTCTTCATCTAACTGTTTTGCATGGTGTCTGTCTAGATCGTGCAAGAGAGCTAAACAGGAACCAAACCCCCAAATACACCAACACTCCAAATCCTCACATTTATACTCACAGAAGCCATAAAATATGGAAAAATTCACCACAGTAGAGACCAGCCAGGCACATGCATGTTAATATTTATCTTTGCAAGATATGCCATGTAAATTGTATGGTTTATTTAACAAAAATGCAAACCACAACAATTAGCTACTCATTATAACCTAGATTCAAGCATCATTATACTGAGCTTAACCTCACTCACAGAAAGAAATTATTATCTTGCAAACCTTTTTGGAAACGTACTAAACAAAACAGACAACCTCTCCTCCCCAGCATGCCCATGAATGCATGTGCACACACACACTTGTAATTCAATATGTAAATATTTATGCTCTGCCAATAACTGGGCAGGTTTACAACCATGAGCATTTATTACAATTGTGATGATTAGGCCAAGAGTATAAAATTTCATATAAAATTTTACATTTACTTTTCTGGAGCTAGTGAAGTAATACAAGGTAAATAGCAAGTGGCAGAAAAACAACCACAATGTGCCAGAGAGCTGATGCTGGAAATTAAGAGCAAGGGAGGAGTTAGCAAAATATGGAAGGAATGCAAGATCACAGAATCAGTGGAAGGACCAGCCGTTGAACTAGAGGAGTTAGTATGAAGAAAACAAAAAGGCACTTGAGCCAAGAAAAGATGTAGAGAAACACGAATGGACAGATGTGTGTAAATGACCTAAAATAGACTGACATAAAATTGTGAAAAGGCAGTTTTCAAAGCCATGAACAACAATTCTGTGGGTCTACAATTCCTTACAACAGTAGCCAATATCAAGCAGTAGTTTCTCAAAACAAGGCTGTAACAGCTCAAAGAAAAACATTGTGCTGGTTCAGAAAGATGACCAGTGGAACAGATCAGCAGTTGAGCTCACTCTGACATGAAACCAAGCTAGACAGTAAACAGTTTCCTACATTGAACTCCTGACTCTTTCAATAAGGATGGCATTAATTTCAATTTTACAATGGATACATTTACTTAGTAATCAAGTAAAATTTGGCTACTGGGCCAAAATAAGCCTCATTGTTCAAAAGTGAAATTGTACAAACCAGGTCCAACTGAAAACTAACAAAGTTTTGATTTAAAAATAGGCTTGAACAGCCAGTATTAGTTGCAAAAATCAGAGGTTACATCCTCACCTGACACACATTACACAAGCAGACATTTCACCTGCAACTGGACTAAGTTTCCTTAAGGTTCAGTACTTATCCAATTGCATGCTAGTCCATGCAACAATTTGGTAACTTTTTGGACAGTATATGGCAGCAATTACAGGAGAAAATATACTCTATAAGCATGGCACTAAAATCATTAGCATAAAGTAGTATGGTAAGACTTGAACTATATGAAGCAACATCCAGATAAGCTACTCTTCAGTTATGCCATACTGGGGTGAGAACAGTGGTTTTTCATTCCTCTGCTTCTATGCCTCACTTCAAGACAAAAGTTTGGGCTTCCCCCCTACCACTTCTACCAAAAAAAAAATAAAAATTAAAATTTGTGCAACTCTTCCATCCTAAGTTGTAAAAGAGCAAAATACTGCACTTGAAAGATGATCTACCACGAAAACTCTTTTGATATTGACTTTACCTAGAAAAGCATGTTCAATACAGATAAATTTTTTAATGTTAAACTTTGTTCTTTAGTGCAATTGGAGGAAAACACTGTTCGCCTGACAGGAAGTAGAGGCAGAAGGCTTCAAAGAAAAAACATATATAAAACCCCCCCAAAACATAGAGTGAAATCCATTTTGTCAAGTCTAAGCTCATCAACTTTTCTTCTTGATGTAAGCTGTAATACAAAGTCTTTGCCCAACAAGACCTCATGCTGTGCAAATTCAGCCATACCCACGTAGCAAAAAAAATCTGTTAAAAACTATCAAAAATCTTGTTGTTTACTTAGGCACCCAAAATAATAACTCACCAAAGCCTGCTTTTTGAATGAAGTACAGAGCTTCTGTTCTGTGTACAATGAAATCACTAAGTCTTTAAATTAGCAGGATATTAATAGATTTGAAGGTCAAAAGGTGAATTTGTAATTCTAGTCAGCTGTGCCTTTATAAGGGTTGTGACAGATTGACTGTCATTGCCAAGCCCGTATCACTTGGAATCAATTAATTTCACCTGATGAAAGTTCAAAAGAAGTGGTTGTGGTATAGGATGGGAGGGAGAGAAGAAATCATGAGTAAAAGGGAAGACTGTCTAGGTACAGCCTACCGGAAGTTGAATTCCACCCATTAAAGACTATATTAAAGACTAACCAGCAGTTCCTAACTACCTGAACCTTTTGGACAAATTCTCTATAACTTTTTTTTTTTGTTTTCTTCTTTTTTTTTTTTTTTCCCTCTCTCAGGAAGAATATGAAACCTGATAAAGAGAACTTCTCAGGCCAACACAAATTGAATTTTTCCTTGCTATAGGTATGACTTCACGTTTTTTTGTCCACCTATCACAACCAGTTGTCTGGACAACCTACGTTAGATAAAATTCTGACATTTCTCTGAGACACCAAAGTGCAGTGGCTGAGAATGTTGTTCAAATAAGGAAAGAGACTACATAATGGAGGAAAAACAAACTGGTGGCTTTTTCCATTATCCCTTTGCCAAACCAAGGTAGTTTGTGAAGAGTTTGCTCAGACTGCTAGAAACAGACTGCTAGAACTGCTATTCATTTATCCTTCTATTTTTATCCTCATTTCTTTTATTTGCCTTAACTGCTCAGAACCAGACAACAAACTCTGAAATGTTATCACAGGTGGGAAACTTCCCTGAGGCTAAATAATTTCAAAATTGAAAGAAGCAGGTAGTGAAACTTCAGACCAAAAAATATAAACACATACCTCAACCTATAATTTCACATTTTTATTAGGAGAACAAGTCTTTAAAGGCTTTGCTATGGACTTAGGAATACCTTAATCAATAAACAGCATCTTATGCCAGTAAATATGATAGAGAGTGCCAGCACTGAAGATCACGCTTAAATGCTGTTTTCAGTGATTCAGTGAGAGGTAGTGAACAGTCTACACAAGTAGGGGTGATCCAATACAGTGCTTTTAAAATAATGTTTCAGAAGTTATCTTCCTAGATCAGTGTATAATTCAAATATCAATGTATTTAAAGGCATTCTATGACAAGTGCAAGGTATTTGTGAAAATACATACACATTTCAGCCTGTATGATTACTCGTCCAGAATGCACATGGGAAGTATTTAAGCACAAAATTTCTGATATCTGAAACAAAATGTTTCCATCATTCTAGCATGGAATAAAAATCCACAGTCTGAAAATTATGTTTCTACTACATATAATAAAGTATAATTAAGAAGTTATTGCAATGTTTTGCTCATCCCAAAATCAGTCTTAAACTTACTTCAACTGGATGCCAGTTCCTAACAAGACTGAAGTTGAGTTGTCCCATGGTATGTGGCACAATAACGACTTCCTGCACATTAGCAAACATTAAAATAACCTGGGACTTCTTCCAGAACAGAGACAAAATGGCCAAATTTGTATCACTATTTTTTGTACTATAGTTAGCAAATCTGTACTACTGAACAGATTCGACATTCCTTATTTGCTGCATTAATGGTATAATCCCAAACCTACTGAGGTGAAAGATAAGCATTCATTTTATTGGAATTCCAGTTGAAAGGTGCTGAGTACCCAAAAGATAAGCTTTTAACAGAAATGGTCTTCCAATACTGCAGAGACTGTGAAAACTCTATAAAATAAGTTTTTCTCATCTCCTCAAAAAAAGTAGTTGGAAAAGTATTTTTTGGTATTCTGAAGCAGTTAGAGAACAGGACTTAAATAATGAAAATGCACCATTTCCTTACTTTACAGTAAGCACTTTACGTATTTGTAAATATACGAATATACTAAAAACATCTGTATCCTGCATTTGCGACAACACAGACAAGTGCAGAGGGCCACTGAGCAGAGGGAACAGGCTTTGAACACTACTGGACAAGGTGAGGTGGGCTACTGGGGACACTTCTCATGGCCACAAACATGCAAGGCCCATGCTGCTGTGGAGTCAAATCTTGGAGAGGAAACAGAGTGAAGGGGAACAGGGATGGTGCCACAATTTGCACGAATACGTGCAAGAGTATCTGGACAGAGTATTAAAGAGAAATGTGGAGCTAGGATTGGGAAGGTCACAGCTGGGAAAGCTGGCGAGCAGGAGGGAAGGGGGACGGGAGGGCCAGGAGGGAAGAGGTGGTGGTAGATACAGAGCCAGAGGGAGCAGCTCAGCGACTGGCCGTGCAACAAACCAGCAATATTCAAACTGAAGTTAGCGGAAAAGGTACTTTGCTGGCATCAACAGCCACACTGTGAAACACTGAGAAATAGAAACTGAGCAGTGTGGTCCCTCCATGCCCTCCTGATGCTGCTTCTGACTGTCTGTTACAAGGCACCAGCACTACCTGAACATGTTTCCCTCCCATGACCGCGCAGCTGAGATCCTCCTGAGGCCTGACATCCTCAGAAACAAAAATCTCTCCGTATTTCTTCCTCCTCCCCACTTTAAAGCCTGGGCTACGAAGAAGGGCAGAGGGCTTAGAGATGCAGGAATGCAATATGCCACTTCAAAATGAATTTCTGAAACAATAAACAGATTTTAATAGAAATCAGCTGGCAAAGAAAAAATTATATATGAAACATGAAATACTGTTGCTAGCAGAAGAAACAGGGATCATGAAAAAGCTCTCTCTGATGGTGACTGGAAACTGCATAAAAACTCATTTCACTGTAGAAACTTTGGATTAAGATTTCAGTAGAAAGATGTTCTGGCATATCAAAGAAACACCTGAGGAGGAGATATTGGTATATGCTCCAGAACTCAGAAGCTCTCTTTCTCTAATGAAAGGTTCTACATACAGTATTCACGTATACATGTATGAATAATTCATTAGAGATGAAATAGGTGGATATTAAGTGTAAATATCTTGGACAGGAATAGACGTTTTTTATTTAAAGCAAGGGGCAATAGAAGCAAGGTCCTGATTTTCAAAACTTGGTTTCCATTTCCATACCCTTAGTTATTTGGAGCTCAAATGTAATTGGAATATGCATACAGCTGAAGACAGAACAGGGTTGTGAAGGTCCAAGTGATATTAACTAATGCAAGCAAATACTAAGTGTACAAAATAACAACAGGAAGGAAGCAACACTTTTTTTCCCTAGTCTAATGTAGCCCTACATGTATGAATATTAGTTTGTTATTTTTATAAATTAACATTGGATGCTATAGCCAATTAATTTTTTCCTAAGCTGAACAAATACTTTTCAGTTTGATCATAGCAACACCTAGTATATTCTCTATCTGAAAAGCCAACCTCCAGCTCTTGCAACTGTAATGGAATGGAATCAGTTTAGTGGATATACTTATTTTAGTTTTTGTCATTCCACATATTCTATGTCATCTCTGGTGTGCACCTTGTTTATGACACCGGAACAGCACAACCACCCTATGAAATATGGAGGGAAAAGGTCCTTCAGGGCTGGTGCTTGGCGTTCAGGTTGAACAGCACAACCACCCTACGAAATATGGAGGGAAAAGGTCCTTCAGGGCTGGTGCTTGGCGTTCAGGTTGTTCCATCAGTGAAGGAGTCGGGAATCACAATCTGTGGCATGCTGCTGCGGACAATGTGCTAGCATCTCAAATTCCACTACTCATATCTGGCAAGACACCTACTGGAGTCATTTTAAAATAGTTCCCTATTCATGCTAAAGTCATTGAACTTGAAGCCTCCTGCCTTTAGGAGCCCGCTGTAAACACTTCTTAACACATTCTCACTGGCGATCCTTTTACTGTACTTTTGCTCAATTCTGCATCCAGATAAGACAGTTTCTACTATCATTTCATGAAGAAGTAAATACACCTCTTTGTCTAATGAGATTCTCATTTACCTTCCACTCAGAACGCTGCCAATACTGTGAGGCGGGTCTGACCATCTGCCTGTCAGCTAGGCTACCACTACATTACGTTATATATTTATAGCTTAGTCCAGAAAGAGAGGTTTGACTGTAGTTCATTACAACAGGTGAAATCCACTGAAATTCGCTTGGATCCCTAAGTACTAAGAATTATTCATGTCACACAAGGGTGGAAAATAAGCTGTTGTGTCTCTTTCTCAGAGATATTTCTCCTTTAACTGTTTTAGAATTACATATTCCTGGAACCCCCAAAGAGTAAGGAGGATTGGAAAAAACATTTTAAGCAGCCTGAAGTCAAGATTCAGAAGGATTTTCTCTAAATGGAACAAGACAGTTTTTCTTCCTTCAATTTATTTTCTTTAAAACACCATGTTTACATATTACAAAAGGGATATAAAACCAGAAGCCAAGACAAAAATTTAAGATTTGGTGCAAAGACTAGATCTATTACCCACAAACTACAAACTTTTCTAGTAGCACGGATATTTCAGAGAGATTCAGAGCTACGGCACAATATCCAATAATTACCATTCATAGAAGCAAGCTCAACATTTGTTCTCATATTACATGTACTGAAAGCTATAGCAACATCTAGGGTTCATGAAGAAAAAATAAAAATGTGTGATGTAGTTTTGCCACGAAAGCCTGGACAGCTTTCTTGCACTGTCATGAAACATGGATCTCTCTTGCACTGTCATGAAACAAGGTGAAGTCTATTAAATATAAACACCAGGATTTTTTTTTTCCCTAGAAAGTATCTGGGCAGTTGAGAAGAACATACTGAAAGTAATTCACCTGTAGATAACAATGGTCCTCTACCACAAGGTTTGCTCTTCTTTTCCTTGTCAGTGTTTTATATTTGCATGTCAATTTTATCTTTGAAGATGAATGAAACATTTTGAACTTTTCTTCATCCAAAATACACCTGTCTGAGAAAACGTATTTAAGACTTGACAAAGTCTTTACCACACTACACTCCACAGAGAAAATAAAGAAGTTCTGGAATTCAATTTGATGCTGTGGAAATCTGAGCCCAGGGAATGGAACTAGGAAATCTCCCCCTACAAAATAGGAAGAATTTTGTGATTCATCAGGATTAATTCAACGGACTCTCCTTTCAATTGAAACCAGCAATTTTCAGGCATTTTTTAAATCTATCTCATATTCTGAGGCTATATGGCTAGGGTAAGTGATCTGAAATTAAGAATACTGAGCTCTAGTGTTGTAAGTAATGAGTGGTGTTGGAAATGCCTAGTAACCAGGCTGTAAACTTGCTTGCCTGTTCCCTGCCAGCAAAGCAGATGATAATATAAAACCAGAAAAATAACATCATGTCCTAGTTTCAGCTGGGATAGGGTTAATTTTCTTCTTCGTAGCTGGTATAGTGCTGTGTTTTGGATTTGGTGCGAGAATAATGTTGATAGCACATTGACGGGTTTAGTTATTGCTAAGTAATGTTTCTACTAAGTCAAGGACTTTTCAGTTTCTCAGGCTCTACCAGGGAGAGGGCTGGAGGGGGAGCAGCAACTGGGAGGAGACGCAGCCAGGACAGCTGACCCCAACTAGCCAAAGGGCTATTCCATACCACAGACCATCATGCTCAGTGTATAAACTGGGGAGAGTTGGCCAGGGCTGGCCGACCGCTGCTCGGGGACTAGCTGGGCACTGGTCAGTGGGTGGTGAGCAACTGTATTGTGCATCACCTTGTTTTTTCCCCCCTTCCCTTTGGATTTTATTCCTTTCCCCATCTCTCTCCTTTTCATTACAATTGTTATTATCATTATTATTAATTTTATTTCAATTAGTAAAGTGTTATCATCTCAACCCTGAAGTTTTACCTTTTGCCTGATTCTCCCCCCCATCCCTCTGGGGAGAAGGGAATGAGCAAGCGTGGTACTTAGTTGTCAGCTGGGGTTAAACAATGACACACAAAGTATTTTTTAAACAAATATTTTGGTAAGAAAAAAAGTAGATGAGTGCACTTTGCAGTGTTATCAACCAGTATTAAAACTTCCCCTACTAGTACAAACAATGGAGACCTTCAAGATTCAAACAGCTGGTGGTTTCCCTGTATGTCCTGAGAGATTTCCCTCACACGTATTTGTGCCATACAACTCAAGCAATTAAAACACAAATGTTCTGATGAACTTACAGGTCTACCAAACGCCTGTTAAAATTGCAACATACCCCTATGAATATTTACAGTAACATTCTCCTCCTTACAGTAGGCCTTGAGTACTACAGAACTGGTTACCAGGTAATAAAGGCTTTGCTTAGTCTTTCAGGAGGTTTCCGCACAGATTTAAGCATCCTCAGTATCAACAAATGATAGCAAACCCAGTATGAAAGCCTGACAGTCAGTGTTGGATTGTGTCTTAGAAACGGTGACATATGTGGCCTCCTGTTCGGACACCGCTGAAGCCCATGAATCAATGGCACTGCTCAAAGAAAGAAGTCAGACCTACCAACACATCTCAGCTTGTATGAACAACTGTACATGAGATGAAAGGGCTTATCAATTTAGAGATGCAAACAGGAAAAAAGCTTCCAATTTATCATGGTAAGTTTCAGGAATGGCAATGTGAAATTGCATTAAATTAGTTAAGTGATGTCAGATTAATCCTTAGATGATCACAGGGGCAGGTTAAAGTAGTATATGTATTTTTGCTGATTAAGGTAATAAGAAAGACCCAAATGTGACTTATTCCAGAGGTGAAAATCATCCAGCTTCATTACAACAAGCAACATAAATATCCATAATTGTGAAAAGGCACAACATAAATAGAATAGATACTTCAGGGTTGTCACCTTCACCTTGTCCTCCCAGAATCACAGAATGGCTGAGGTAGGAAGGGAGCTCTTGAGATCATCTAATCCAATGCCCTGCTCAAGCAGCGTCACCTAGAGCCAGGACTGTGCCCACCTCGATTTTGAATATCTTCACAGATGAAGGCTCCACAATTGCTTTGGGCTACCTATTTCAGTGTTTGACCATTCCCACAAAAAAATAAATAAATAAATAAAAATAATGTGTTCTGATGGAATTTCACAGGTTTAATTTTTGCGCATTGCCTCTTGTCCTGTCACTGGGCTTTACTAAAAAGATTCTGGCTCCCTCTTCCTCATTCCATCTCATCAGCTATTTATACAAATTGACACGCTCCCCCTGAGCCTTCTCTTCTCCAGGTTGAACAGTGTCAG